>NC_051134.1:14858511-14951315 GCF_014839805.1 Manduca sexta | reverse complement strand
TGTTCAACTTTTACTTTCTTAGATTTCTGCAACTACATTAAAACAAAGGTAAATTAAGGTCCATTTTTGAGATGCCATTTACTTTTTGAAAACTTACTCTCTTCAAGAATTCAATTTCTTGTCGAATTTTCCTGTTTAATTTCGTCACCCCATCGATAGTTTCAATAGGTTGTAATTGTTCTATAAGTTCTTCTCCGAATTTAATTTTTTCTGTTAACATCACCATTGTTCCTTCGGAACTATCCATTATTGAATTAGACATTTTAATTTAATTTTAAATTGTACTTAACACAGACTCAAATTTAAAGCATATTGTTTTCAAACTCAGCACCAATTTCTTTTCTTTTCTTAAATGTCATTGTGACATTATAGATATGTCATATGACTTTTTAAGTATATAGAGATAAAGAATCTAGCTATAAAGCCTTATCTTGGATCTTACATAAGCAAAATAGGAACATAATATAAAATATCATAATTATATACTGAAAACTAGACAAAATTCTAAGTTTGAGTGAAAAACTTCAGATTTCCTATTTTTTAATATATACTGACCATTGGGTGAGATGACACTCTCGTCAAATTTCACAGATAAATAATATTTTGAAGTACAACCTATTGGAATTACCGCCATTTTCGTGATTCGCTATTGAGGTCACGTGACCAATGTATTACACAACCAATCAGAAACGAAAAACTCCGTGGTCAAAAATTTTATTCACAATTTTGAGAAATGGCTGACGATAAAGAAGTTGAAAAAACGATTGCTGAAGACTTGGTTGTGACCAAGTACAAGTTAGCTGGACAAATTGTTAATCGTAAGTTTGCGTTTCTGTATAATTTTATGTTATAATGTAATGTTGGCGCGAGCGTATGTGATTAAATACGGAGGTCGTACAATGGACGCGTGTCATCGCCATGCGGACAATGTGGAAGCCGCCACTAAATGCCAAGTTATTAGTGCTTCATAGTTTTCGTAATAAATGTATAATAACTAGAATCTTCCTTTTATTTTGCAGGTGTTCTGGAACAAGTTATCGCAAAATGCGTTCCCGACGCTTCCGCGAGAGAAATATGCGAATTTGGGGACAAACTAATATTAGACGAGACTTCGAAAGTATTCAAAAAGGAGAAAGATTCGAAAAAGGGGATCGCTTTTTCGACCTGTGTTTCAGTTAACAATTGCATATGTCATTTTTCGCCAATTCCCAGCGAAACGGATTACATCCTGAAACAGGGCGATTTGGCGAAAATGTAAGTGCATACTTGTGAAGCATAATGACATACACTTTAGATATTTGTACAAGTCTGTTTAGCACGCACAACTCCAGGAACTGACCTAAATAATTGCATCTCCAGTTTAATTTATAAGACAAGTATTTAGTAAACATTTTAATACATTTCGAAGGATAGCGTCTTTATAGTTTATAGGTTATATTCATTCCTCAGTTCAAGTAGGTACTTGTAAAAAGTGTTTGCGTATTGTAGAATCCAGTCACATAATCACCAAAATATTATTCAAACATTGCCATAACAAGAAATTTTACCAATGATTACATTTATTTCTCAGTGACTTGGGAGCTCACATAGATGGATTTATCGCTGTGGTGGCGCACACCGTCGCCGTGGGTGGTGGCGAGGTGACTGGGCGTGCGGCAGATGTCCTACTTGCTGCACACTATGCAAGTGAAGCAGCTTTGAGACTGCTGCGGCCTGCTAATGAGGTACTTGAACATTGCACAATCTATGACAACTTCTTATTTTCTTCATTTGACAATTTTTTGACAATCACACTTGGTGTACAAGGTTTCCTAACAATAAGAATTGCATGTTTGTCACAGTATATTTAAAAATCATCTTTAAATACATATTTTTATTATGCTCATGAAGTTGTTTTCACTAAATCCCTCTATGTTCTTGTAGAACTATGCCATCACTGAAGCAGTTCAAAAGATAAGTGCTGAATTTGGCTGCAAGCCCATTGAAGGCATGCTGTCACATCAGCTGAAGCAGTTCCGCATTGATGGTGAGAAAAGCATCATCCAGAACCCTTCAGAGGCGCAGCGCAAGGAGCATGAGAAAGCGACCTTTGAAACATATGAAGTGTATGCTATGGATGTCCTCATATCAACAGGAGAGGGTGTTGTAAGTACTTATTAATAATGTAAAATATTTCTATGTTACATTTTATTGACTGCATTTATAACCTGATTACTAGACAGAGGCTATCCACAATGAAAATATGTTTACATGGAGTATGTTGAGTAGATAGAAATTTTTTGTCAGTATATAAATTTTTTCACACTTTCAAATTTATTTAAAAATATAATAAATATTTTTAAATTCTATTAACAAAGAAAATTAACTTTAACTTTGTTACAAAAATAATTAAATAGTATAAGCTGCTGGTCACATATTGAAAATGTTGATGGTCTCTGATGATGCAACATCCATCAACACAGATATATAAAACTTGATTAATTTTGTAATATTTGGTGTTATACTCTAAAAAATATTTTATATCAGTCAATTGATGTGACTACACATTATATTGATAACATTATTAGCACCCTGAATTCTTTCCAGGTTATATTATTCAATATACAATCTGGCAGTTCTCAGGGAAAATTAAACAGTAAAACTCTTAACTGAATTCATAATTCATATGAGTTCAGTTTTAACTTTCCAACATTTAATTATCTACAGTTTATATTTAAGATCTATTTATATGATTAAATGTTTCAAGACTACAATGTTATTTCACAGGGTCGTGAAATGGACACAAGATGTACAATATATAAGAAAACTGATGAGATTTACCAGCTAAAATTAAAGGCATCAAGAATGTTTTACAGTGAGGTGAGTGTTTGATGCTTAGTTGTTAATATTATCATTTGGCTTTTAAGGTTTTTGGGAGTTAATAAATTGTTGATGCAAATATGTTGTCCCTTCTGTAATCAATAGACTAAGATAATATACCTACACATTTGGTTTTATGCCAGACCAACATGGCCTCTATATTGCCCATGTAAATCTTATTGACACAATATTTAAAGCTGCATGGTCATTATCATTTGAAATATGAAATAACCCCTACTTCTAATTAGTACCACCACTCTATACATTTGGCTTGATATAAATATGTTTTTTTTTATGAACAGGTACGTAACAAGCATGGTTCCATGCCGTTCAACCTCCGAAGCTTCGACAAAGAGACAAGTGCAAGGTTAGGTGTGGTGGAATGTGTCAATCATAAGCTCATTGAGCCATTCCAGGTACCATTATTGATTATTTGGATTATTGATAAAATGATTGCTTCAATAATACTACTGATAATGAATAATATATGAAATACATTGAACAATATTTACACAAGGTTTGGTAAAAATAAAATATAATGTAACTGAAAATATTATACTGTTTGAAATTTTTGACTACAATCTCCAATGATTTCAATAAAAAAAATGTGATGATACAGTATCTAAAAGACAGTATTGATAATAAGTAACTCTATAGACTATAACTAAACTACTGAACTATATTTTCTAATTAAAATGTTCACAAATTTATCATATTACTGATCAATTCACAGGTGCTTTATGAACGTCCTGGTGAGTTGGTGGCACAGTTCAAGTTCACAGTGCTGCTGCTGCCAAGTGGCACTCATCGCATCACCGGATTGCCTTTCGACAAAAGCATCTGCAAAAGTGAACGCAGTATCAAGGATCCTGAGCTGAATGTAAGTGGTGAAATTTATTATTTCATTATTATGTTCTAGGCTGTGTTAGATGAATTGTATTATAAATATAATATTATAGCTTTAGATGTCCAAATACTGAAGAATAAATACCCCTGTTATCTTTCGAAGCATATCTATACTAAGTATGTTTTGAACAAGCACAGGGTACATTGAAGTAATCTTTTTGAGCTGAGGTGTATAAATTTGCACTTTGGTTTGAAATATTACAACAAAAACTTTTAATTATTAATAAACTTAATTATAATTCTGAACTCTGCCTGATTAAAGATTTCTCTTTGTTATACAGTCTCTCCTTAACTCCTCTGCAAAGTCAAACAAAAAGAAGAAAAAGAAAACTGGAAACGAAGAGCCAATGGAAGTGGAAACTGTTGCTTAGCGACTAGACTACCTGCCCTTAAATAATAATATAAAACATGAAATCTACAGCTTTTCCTAACATCACTTGTGATTTATGAATGAAATCTCACAAGCATGGTACAATTTTGACAAAATTTTGTAACATTTTTACCTTTTGAACGAAGACAAAAAACACAATAAGCTTGAGATCAAATGGAGGAATCAACAACAAATGTTCTCAAAAATGTAATGAACAAAAACCATCTTTATGTCTGACAAAAATAATTGTGTGACATGTTTTATTATTTGTGTCTACTATTTCCAAATACACATCTTTAGCTTATTCCTACACTATGCAAACAATTTCTTCAGGAATACTCTTAAACAATATGTTAGTAATTACAAAATCCGGAAAATTGTGTATGTAAAGCAGTGTACTGAGAGTATTTTAAATTTTTTTGTAAAGCAATGCCCAAGCAGACACATTTCTAAAATCATTCCTTAGCAACATTTTGAATGTACTTTTAGTAATAATTAACTCTGCACAAAATTTGTCCTCACTTTTTGTGAATTACTCCTTGATTCTGAATTGACTCGGTACATTTCCAAATGTTGACATAGTCTATTGAATGTGGAATTCTGATTAATCTTACCTTGCACTGGTAACAACATATTTGTGCTGAAGATTTCCATGTTCCTTGTTAATATATAATTCATGTTTATGTATGGCCTGTTTCATAAGCATGGTTTAAAGAGTTTTATGCAATAGTTGTAACATGTTTTCAAACTCCAATAAGCAATAATATCCATATGTAAGATTTTCTGTTTTGTGTTATATCAAGCTGTTGTACGTTAGTGATTATGAAGGAGTCCATACAGTGAAGAGTTGTAAAATATGACACTGAGAAAATAATAAATCGAACCGTGCCACAGTTGTGGGGTTTTTTGTAATAATGTTTCTTTATTAATAATACCCTAAAACCCTTTTCCTTTATTTAGGTGAAATGGCTAATACCTTATTGTTACTGTATTTGACAAACCTCTTCCTTATTTTGTATTTAGGAGGCAATAAGAGGATACTAAGCAGTGTTATGTCCAGGAAATATTAAAAGATTCTACACTAACATAACATATTGCCCTGAAGTCACTGACATATTTTCTTTGTAGTAGCTACAAAGAAGAGAAAATTTGTGAAATTTTATGGGCTAAGAAAATCTCAGCAGGCTGTACGTAATTATCTGCGGTCTGCATGTAGAGTGTGGCTCGTCTAAACCATTTTTTTTTTAATTAATGAAATTTTTTATTTAGTAGGATTTTTATTACCTATGTTTTGTAGTTGGACCAACTTTGATAAGGCTAATAAAAGACAGTTTCTGAGTTTTAATTATGTTACTGATGCACATTTTAACAATGTGGAGCTTATTTTTATTCTGGCCTGCTACAAACAATTATAAAACTGGTAATCCAAGATAAGAAAAAGAAATAAAACATATTTTAATTTGTCTAAAACAGTATGTTATTGTTAGTAGAGTCTATTGGAAGAGTATATCTTGTTAGCTGGTACTAAAATATAGGATTTTATTTGTAACCTAAATGAAACTATGTAATAGCCTAATAAATAAGTAAGAAATTAAATAGTTACAATAACAGAAAAGATTTTTTTATTATGTCCATAAACAAAAATAAAATCACATTCAATAAATACATCTATGTCCTAAGGTATTCTGTTCATTTTTCTTGGCTAGCATTTGCATTGGGCTGTGGTGCTTCCAGCGATGAAGATATGAATTCATATGTCTTGCTTGCTGCATTGCTAGTGTGTGTTGGTAAATCCACCAAAAACTTGAATGTAGTTTTCACTCCACAATTCCAGTAATATTTGAATAGGTATGATATTCTATCATTAGAGGGAAGTGGAGGAAGCTGAAAAATCATATATGTGTTTAAAAATAATTCTATGACAAATAAAAATCAATATGGATTTGAATTTATCTTTGTTCAATTTTTTTTTATTACCCTCCACTTCTAAATTATTATTTTTTTTATTTAACGCATCCTATATAATCAAACCATTTACCCGTGAATTTTCTTAATCCTTTGATAATATCAATGCAATTTTTTTAGAGCTGGTAAATACATGTGCGGTACAACATGGATCTAAAGGTTTTCCAACAGTACAGACATTTTTTATTTCTAAATCAAAGTACTAAACCACGTTCTGGTATGTATGCCTAATGAAATAAACTGTATCCAAGAACTACGTAACAGTACCTCATAAGGGATTTGCTTTTTTAGTTCTCCAACATAGGGTGACATGCCTTTCTCGAGGTCTTCGTATATCGCAGTTGTTGTGGCACTATCTTTCCATACGCCTTTATCTATTGTGTAATATACTGCGGATCCTAGAATCGCAGATTTCACCCCAAACCTGAAAATATTGATGAAAATGATACAACTTTGTTTTTGTGTTGTAACAACAATTGGTCTATTTCGCGAAAGATAATATAATCAAAACCTACTTTAGCATTTTGGCGGATTATTTTATATTGTACAAAAAACAATATATATTGTTTATTTACTGCGGAATTATATAATTTCTTGAAATGTAACCTAATTTTCGTTTCGTATAATATGTCAAAAATATTGTCATTTGACAACAGTGTTGCCAGATAAAACTACTAAAATAATATTGTAACACCTCTTGCTACGATAGCGCTTGCTGCTATCCTTCATAATATATGAGAGAACGATGCTTTGGAACGATGATCAAAGCAATCTCGCAGCCTCAGAACAAGAACAAACATGCTTGTTCTTGTTCTGAGCTCGCAGCAGTGAGCAGACAGCATTGTTTGTTTTGACTTTTGATTGTTTGAAAAAGGAAATGTCAAAGCAGTCGTTAGTAGAGTTGCAGAACCATCGATAGTTTGACTATCGATGGTTGACCTCGAAAACTATTCAAGATATCGATTATACTATCGATTGTATCGCCTTAAGTCAATACTGTCGATAGTATCGACAGTATCGATAGCTCTCAATCAGCGATAATATTGAGAAGAGTAATACTATCGATATTATCGATAATAATACATACAATAGTATCGATAGTACCGATAATATTGCAAAAACCATTAGTTTTTACCAAAACATATCGATACTATCGATATTATCGATAGTTTTGTACTGTCGATAGCCAATGACTTTTAAATAGTATTGCTTTCTCGACATATGTGATGTAGTAGGTCAGTTAATGACACTATTATTTAATAAGTTTAACTAAATTCGCGCCTTTCATGTTGTGCTTGTTTTCTGTGAATTTTGTAGTTACTTTCCGGCAGTAACGTTCTGTTGCAAAAGTTATATATAGCAGTCCATAGTTTGAAGTCTCATAAAACTCGAAATGGGTAAGTTCAACAGATATTCAATATTATGTGAAATTCTAATGCCCTCGAGTCTGTTTTACAATAAAGGAAACATTGGTTAAAAAATGAGCGTGTAATTCATATTTCAAATATTATAATCTGCAGAATTGGGCGCGTAGTGGGGATATCGCTTCATCTCTTTCTTTCGCACGCGTCGTAATTCCAGATGACGTCAAAAGTGGATATTTCGTTTCTTTTCTGTTTCTTTTTAATTTAAACGAATTTCAATGATTTATATCTTGTTAATTTTTTACCAGATTTTTAGTAATTCCTTCTGTGTTATAATTTATATAACGTAAATATTTGATAAAAGTAAAGAACAAAATGAGTCCGGTAACCTATTCTGTCAGAATGGTTTGTGAAATGTTCGACTCATTATAGAGCAGCTTTTCCATATATAACTAGCTTTTGCCCGCGGCTCCACCCGCGTTATAAAGTTTTTCGGGCTAATGTTTTCCGTTATAAAAATCACGCATTATATTATCCCGGGAGCCTACGTTCTTCCCAGGGTCTCAAACTCTCTTCATACCAAATTTTATCCTAATACGTTGGGTAGTTTTTGAGTTTAACACGTTCAGGCAGACAGATGCAGCGGGGGATTTTGTTTTATAATATATTTTTGTAGAACTTTTTAAGAGGAACAATCCTGTCATACATTTGTTGCATAACTTTAACCGTTTACGTAGCGCACGCAACAGAAGCTTTCAAAACTAAGAAATTTTCCCCGTTTTTGCAACATGTTTTATTACTGCTCCGCTCCTATTGGTCATAGCGTGATGATATATAGCCTATAGCACTCCAAGAACAAAGAGCTATCCAACACAAAAATATTTTTTCAGTTCGAACTGATAGTTCCTGAGATTAGTCATTACTGCTCCGCTCCTTTTGGTCATAGCGTGATGATATGTAGCCTATAGCACTCCACGAACAAAGAGCTATCTAACACAAAAATATTTTTTCAGTTCGAATTGATAGTTCCTGAGATTAGCCATTACCGCTCCGCTCCTATTAGTCATTGCGTGATGATATGTAGCCTATAGCACTCCACAAACAAAGAGCTATCCAAGACAAAAATATTTTTTCTGTTCGAACCGATAGTTCCTGAGATTAGCCATTACTGCTCCGCTCCTATTGGTCATAGCGTGATGATATATAGCCTATAGCAATCCACGAACAAAGAGCTATCCAACACAAAAAGAATTTTTCAGTTCGAACGGGTAGTTCCTGAGATAAGCCATTACTGCTCCGCTCCTATTAGTCATAGCGTGATGACATATAGCCTATAGCACTCCACGAACAAAGGGCTATCCAACACAAAAGAATTTTTCAGTTTGAACCGGTAGTTCCTGAGATTAGCACGTTCAAACAAACAAACAAACTCTTCAGCTTTATATAATAGTATAGATTCTTTTTGGAGTAGCTGACTACTGTTTTCAAATATATTTATTAAAAATGTGAGCCAAAATCTAACGGGGAAATAATTTTCTAAATTGGAGTAATAATAAGTTATAAAGCTTTAAAATTTGGTGGAAGGGGTATTTGTTAAATAAAAGTAATATCAAACTATGACGACAACGAGTTTCCCCGGACATAATGCAGCGAGCTTATGAAAGAGATAGCACCATATTTCAAATATTATTCATATTTCACTTTCACTGTAACTATATTTTTTTTCGTATTGTTTTCTGTTACATATTAAATAATATATAAAACTAAACATAAGAAACTACCCTATTGTTGATTTTGGATGTTACATTGAAGTAGAGTGTAAAAATGCTCTATAACAGAAAAATATAGATTTTATTTTACTTACAGTTACCAGAACACGTCTTTTAACATCTCATAGAGCATGCGGTTTAGATCCTTAGAGACGAGATTTCTAACGGCGTTCAGTTCCGTAGTTACCTATTGAATAAGATCAAACTGAATCTGAAAAGCCCAGAGTGCTCAATAAGGCGAAGCAGTACTTCACATCGAAGCAACAGCTCCAACTGTATAAGGGGCAGGTCCGGCCCTATGTTGAGTACTCCTGTAACCTAATGGGAGGGACCACCCGGTATCAACTTGACTCTTGACTCGGTTCAGAAACGTGCCGTTAGGATCGTTGACAATCCCGTGCTTACAAGCGGCCAAACCCCCTAAGACTGAATAGAGACTTTGCCGCCCAGTGTGTGTTTTGCCGCTTATACAAGGGGCGGACTGTTTTCTGAATAGCTGTTTCGAATGATACCCACAGCAATTTTTACTTAGGTTAAGGAGTTCTGAAGCGGCGATAGCCTAGTTGGTTGTGGAACGCACTGCCGAGACGAATGTCCGCAGATTCTAATCCCAAGGGCACACACCTCTGATTTTTCTAATAAATTATGTGTGTATTCTTTGTGAATTATCGCTTGCTTTAACGGTGAAGGAAAACATCGTGAGGAAACCTGCATACCTGAGAAGTTCTCTATAGGAATTTCGAGGGTGTGTGAAGTCTACCAATCCGCACTAGGCCAGCGTGGTGGACTAAGGCCTAATCCCTCTCAGTAGTAAAGGAGGTCCGTGCTCAGCAGTGGGCAAGTATATAATACAGGGCTGATATTATTATTATTATATAAGGAGTTCTAACTAATTGCCTTAAATTCCAATTCATATTATTTTTTTTAGCGAAACGAAGCAAATCTCCTGACATTTTTCAATGGAAAAATCAACTAGAGTTACAAACGAAAATAAAAGAAGAAATACAAAAAAAAATTCAAAAGAAAAGCAAAGTGGAAGATAAAACAGAAATAGCAACCAAAATCGAAAAGACATGTTCAGACTGTGCTACATTTAAAAACTGTTTTGAAATTGATCCGCGAAATGAGAACTTTTCGCGCCTACTACATGAAGAATTACAATATATTCAACCATGCATGCGGACACGTGTTTATGCGAAAATGTTAAATTTTGTTCACAGCATCAGATCATCTCATTCTAGTGAAATCAATTTTACAGAGTCCGTGACAGATAAATAAATTCACATCATGACCGATTATAATGTAAAAATCTATCTAGGAGGCTCTATTGAAACAAATATTTTGGTTGATAAATTGTTTTTTAATTATAATTAAGTCAATTATTGTTGTGTTAAGGATCATGTTCATAATATAGATGATTAACAAAGTAAGTTTTCTTATGAAAAACCTTTAATTAAATTGTAATTGAATTTAAGACCTTAATAAAAATTATTTGAACAAATCACAGTTAATTTTTATAAATAATAGTTTGTCAATATGTTTGCCACTGAGACGGTTTCGACGGTCTGTAATTATAAGACCAGCTTTCGAAAAAACTCTTTCTGCTGGAGTTGAGCTTCCAGGAATGCACAGAAATTTCATTGCTATGTGTTTTAATTGGTTTTCCTGATGATACCAATACTCTACAGGATATTCAGAAAATGGAATTGTAGGTTTTTCCAAATATTGTCTCATGTCTACTATGATATCCGCAGTAACTGAAGTAGCACCTTTAGGTGCGTTATCAACGAACGAAAGCAATCTCCTAAGCTTAGATTTTTTTGGAGACGGAGGACTGATAACTTCTTCACATACTTCAGGCATGTTTCTATCTAACGAAATTTGGAATCTTTCAGAAGATAAATATGTAGCGTATTCTTTCTTAGTGATTAAAATAGCATTTTCTGCATCAGTATGAGTTTTAAACCCAGCTCTTTTAAAATGAGGATTTAAAAGTGTAGCAATCATACATGGACTTCTGGTTTCATAACATTTTAGTCTCTTTTGAACAGATGTTTTCATAGCTGCAATTACAGTTTTTGCAAAATCTGAATTGTGTTGATTTTCCAATTCGACCATTTGTAGGCAGAGTCCTTTTATTAGTGGAATTATCAGAGAAATTGTGACATAATCTTCACCTGATATTCCAACTGTGCAAGTCTCCAATGGTTCCAATATATTTCCTAATTCCTCCACGATCGAATATTCATTCGCAGTAAGATTTTCTGGTGCATTTGGCAGTTCACCTAATACCAATGTCAGCTCCTGTCTTACTTCTAAAATTCTCTTTAACATGTAAAATGCAGAATTCCATCGAGTTTCTACAAATTTTACTAATTTCAATTCAGGTCTATTAATTTCTCTTTGGACAGATCGTAACTTATCTGATGCCAATGTGCTATGTTTAAAATGACTAACAATCATACTACATTTTTCTATAAGTTGCTTCAGACCAGGTTCAGCAAGAACTTCTTTAATGACCAAATTTAACGAGTGCGCAAAACATGGTACGTGGCGTATTTTTAAAATATCGGCTACTTTTATCATTGTAGCAGCATTATCCGTCACCAGAGCTACTACTTTATTGCGACATCTCCACTCTTGCAAAACCCCATCCAAAACCTGCAATAGAAGAATTATTAGTTTATTAATAGTTAGTTATAATCAAACCTTATATTTACGCGGACATTTGACATTGAAATAAAACTATTTTACGAGAAACGTCGATAAAAATCCTTAAAATAGTTTTATTAAGCTTTTAGCTTTTGCCCGCGGCTCCGCTCGCTAGTGTAAGTGATAAAGGTTTACCGGGCTAAAGTTTTCCGTTATAAGAATCACGCTATATATTTTTCCGGGAGCCTATGTTCTTCCCAGGGTCTCAAACTATCTCCAGATTAAATTTCATCTAAATCCGTCACATAGTTTTTGAGTTTAACGCGTTCAGACAGACAAACAGATGGGGTGGGGACTTTGATTTATGATATATATTTCTAGAACTTTTTAAGAGGTATAATTCTGTCATACATATTTTGCTCGTAACTTTTACCGTTTACTCAGTGCACGCAATGAAAGCTCTCAAGAAGAATAAATTTCCCGGTATTTGCATTTTTTTTTACGGATGCTCCGCTCCTATTGGTCATAGCGTAAAGTTATATACCATATAGCCTTCCTTAGACTATAACCTTCCACGAACAAAGGCCTATCCAACACAAAAACATTTTATCAGTTCCTGAGATTAGCGCGTTCAAAAAAACTCTTCAGCTTTATATAATACAGAATAGAATACAGGACTCATAATGAACTGCCTGCCCTGAACCCTGCATTATATACTGTCCCACTGAGGCCCGTGCCCAACAGTGGGACAGTATATTATGCAGGGCTGATATTATTTTATTTTAACAGTTAGTTGCTAACTTTGAAGGAATATCATAATTTTCCAAAACTCGTAAATGTGACCAAATACCGTACCACATCTTAATAAAACTTGGGTGCACTAAGCAATAAAAAAAAATCATTTGTGACGAAACAGGGATTCTTATTTAGTAAACGCCTAAACATACAGCAAATGATGCGTTAGTAGATACTTCACGACGCAAATAAATTTAATTAAAATTACCGATCCATATTTTATAGGTCTAGATAATTTTATTGGCGACGCGTGCGACTCGCAAGTACCTTTTTTTGGCCCCTGGGTCTAACGGGTGGCGCAGCGGTGCCCCGCACTGGCTACTATACGTAGATTGCGATAACTACGCAATGGATCTCATACATTGCTCAAGAATTATGAAATTGCTACTTATGTACACATATTCGGTACCTACACACGGACGTCTTTATTTTAATATGGACATAAAATACTACTTCACTTTAAAAATTTCGATAGGCTGTCTTTTAGACGATGTAATTTATATAAACTTACCGAGGCAATGTTATCTGCATTGTGATGTCCTTCTACTACAACAGCTGCTAGAAGAGCACAATGCAATCTTTGCTTTAAAATAAAATGAGCGGTTATTGCACATATGCCCTGATTATTGGGTGAAGTCCACATATCTGTTGTTACTGCAATGTCTTTTATATTTTTCAGGAGATCAAATAACTTTAATTTAAACTTTGTGTATAGGTTAGGAAGTAGGCTATTCGAAATTACACTTCTAGACGGTAATTGATACCTAGAATCCAAGGCTTTTACAAACTCCTTAATTCCCTCGTGCTCGGCCAATCGGAGGGGTTGCATATCTTGAGCTATCATTTTCACAAACAAGGAATCTAAATATTTTTTTCTAGAGGAATTTACATTATAAAACGATTGTACAATATTGTTTCTTTGGTTTTCTTCATTTTCATTTTTCTTCTACCTTTTTCTCTGATGAACAAGATGGTAGTAAATGTTCTGCGTGTTTACGCATCATATGATCTTTCATATTGGATGTATTATTACTGTATTTAAATTCTTTCATGCAAATTTTGCATATAACGAACCTTTCGTTTTTCTTTTCGAAATACGACCACATAGTGGATTTTCGTTTATTCGTAGCATTTTCGGCGCTCTTATCCTTGCTTGTTAAACTATAATCAGCCATGGTAATTATTTAAACTTATTAAAATATTTTAATACTATTTATTATCGTTCTATATATCTATATTATCACCGAGAACTTAATACAAAGAGCATTATAATATATACTTAAAACTTTATATTATATGACAACTGCGTTACTTGGCCTATGACATAGGTTCTCTTGAGAAAGCAATACTATCGAAAAATGACTGGCTATCGATACTACAAAACCATCGATACTATCGATAGTATCGATAGTTTTTGGTTAAAACTAATGGTTTTCGCAATACTATCGATACTATCGATACTATTTAATGCATTACTATCAATAGTATCGATATTATCGCTGTTATCAATAGTATTGCACAAGGAGAGCTATCGATACTATCGATAGTATCGACAGTATTGACACGTGACAATATTATCGATAGACTATCGATACTATTGATTTTACCTTGACTATCGATAGATAATCGATTGTCTATCGATATCAGACTATCGATATGCAACACTAGTCGTTAGAGAGTACTATATTCTTTGTGTCAAAGTGTTTAAACTGGAACATCTGTTTTTAAACACAGGTTTTTATTCAAGAAAATGAAGAATTACTGAAGAAAATAGCGTAAAGTACTTAGGCAAAATAATAGATATCAGAAAAAGAAACCGTAAACTGCGCTAAAATAATGGATCAGATAACGAAGCTGACGGAAGTTATAAACGATTGCTTGGTACCCAAACTAGCGCAGGATTATGATGAAGCTAAAAATCACCCAGAGTTTATTATTCGCCAAAAAAAATTGAAAGATAATATACATAATATTCTTAACATAGTGAGAGATGTAAATCTTAAAACTGTACCCCATGCTTCTACATTGATTGCGAGATTTATAATATTTTATGAAGAATTAAAAACTGAGGGGCCTTGGACCTCAATTCAGTGCAAACAGTATGCCCAAAGTTTGGACTGTGCTTTTGACACTGTTTACAATGTTAGTTTCCATAAAATATTAAGCTCTGATGTATTTAATGCGCAAGAAATATTTGATGAATGTATAAAGACTTTGCATCAAACAGTGACTTCAGAAGATTTTAGAAGATATCCAGCACTTGTAGAAGTATACATTTCTCTTGTGAAAAATGTGAGTGTAGTCTTCTGTGTCATATTAAAGTGGAGATTCAATTAACCAGGCTACATGTTAAATAAGATATTCAGGTTAATGAAAATATCAAAATAGCCATTTTTATATATATGATTTATTATTAACTAGTTTGCTAGCGGGTATGCCCACATTAATGACCATTCCTGGGATGAAATGTAGCTTATAACATCCAGAGGTAACACAGTTACTTAGTGCAAGAATTTTCTAAATTGGTTAAGAATTTTTTTGAGTATATACAAACTTTCATCCCATCCTGGCTTTGATTTGGCAATCTGGATAATTGTCAATATCTAGAATTAAGATCGAGATAATTGAGTCTCCATAAGTGTTTAATGTCATATCAGGAGATGCAAGTTGGGTTGTTTATATTTACCAGAAACAGTTATATCAGAATAAAACTTATAAAATTTTCTAAGATCATAACTAATTATTTTGTGATGATGGACTAATCAACATGGGCAATCAAGTGTGGCCATTGACAATAACTTTCTAATCAGCTATAAAGTATAAACATCATGCTGCTTATGATGAGGTCCAGTTGATTGATTGCCTTGACATAATTCTATTTTTAATATTCTTTTCCAGATTAAGAAATTGACAGTAAATCCATCATCAGTTTTGCCACTATCACTACTTTTGATAGATGATTATGATTCAGTAAACAAAATGAAGGGATTGAAATGTTGCTCTGTAGTGCTTGTTTCACTTGTAAGTATAATTTTATATTTAAACCTGTAATGATAAATTAATCAAAATAGATTATATTATTTGATTATTTTTATATAAAGTGTGTATAAAATTTGGAGTATAAGTAATGAATGATATAATTTCTGTACACTTTGTAAGGAGCACGGAAGTATCAAGAACATTTTCTTGTCTTTAGTATGGTAGCTGAAATTTTTTCTTAATTTACTCTTAATCATATTATCATGTTTCAGAACAACAAGAGCTTTCAAGATGGTAATTTTTACGACGTCATGCTTGGTAGCCTTTTGAAAGCTGCCAGAGAAAAAGATATAGAAATAATTAGTTTAGTGTTAGAAAATCTGATACAGTTGCTCACAATTTTGCCAGAATATGCAAAGGTCAGTAATTTGTAATTTTAAATTATTATGTCTTTGGAACACGTTTCATACGATAAGGTATAGAGCAGGTTAATCAGCACACTTTTCAGCTATATACATATTTTGAATAGTTAATAATTTTTACGAACAAGGCAACCGCCCTGGAAACCTCATGAAATGCCTTGGAGTACTTTTTTTTTACGACCTTACCGACGAAACTATTAAAATCGGGAACTGACTCGTCGAGGGCCTCGCGTCGTTTAAAGGTCGCCATTGCTGCCACTAGCGTAGTGAACACTTATTCTAGTGCAACATAACACGCATAGTATGTAAAAATACGCGCTACGACCATATGGCTGGTGTGTGTGAGCATTGGCTATACAAAACAGCATGTTATGTGTTACCACATTTCAGTAATAATTTACACTTATACACATAGTGTGGGCTCTTGCACCCTTGTAGAGGTCTGTGTATAACAAGTCAGTTTTGTGGTGCGGCGCCAGCAGTGTATAAACACAACAGGTGTGTGCGCCATGACATTAGTATTGTTTAGGCTATTCTAGAAGAGCTTATCATCTACCAATTAAATTTCTCAATTCAATAATTACATTTTGCAGAAACCTGCTATAGATAAAGCTTTTGCAACCATTCTGGATCAAATAAATATGGAATCAAACTTATACAGGAAAGCAGCATGTCTAAATTTTATTGCTAATGTGATTGAAATACAGGGAATCAATTGCATTATAAGGAAATCATTTAAAACTATTTTATGCAATAGTTTTGATGAGTGCTGTAATGAAGCAGTTGCAGAAATATTATTACCATCAGCTATTGAGGTATGTTAGTCTAAATGTATAACGCAATATAATCTAGTTTATATTATTTATGCTTCATATTAATTGTAATTATATTTTCCTTTCTATCAGGTTTTAGAAATGTGGATTCAACATTGTTGGTGTACATGGAACTTATCATCGGACCAGAAATTACTTTCGATTTTATTCAAGTTGCTGTATATAACAAAGGAAGAATCATTTGTAAGCCAGATACACAACTTAATCATTATTTTAATAGGCTTATGTACCAAAAAAGAACAAGTAATAATACTTGAGTCTTTAAAATCTCCTGATATTAAAAGTAATGAATTTCTGCAAAGACTACAAAGAATAAATAAAGACTTGAGCAAATAAAATTTAAATTTATTGTAAAACTTATTTCAGTTAATTATAATAATAGTTTGTAAATGGTGGTAACAAATTATGTATAAATTTTTTAATACATTAACAATTATGTAAGCACCTAATTGTATTGATTATTGTCCGTTTAACTAATAATTATAATTGACATAAAATTATCATCATACTTATAGCTATCATTATGATTATTGATAAAGAGACAACCTATTGGGCCTAACTTATAAACATTGTATGTACTATGTATTTTGTGATCTTTTTGTCTTGTGATGTTACGTTAAATATTACATGATATTCAAAGTATTAGATAACTAATACATATGTATGTACAATATTTATTAGTGAAAATATAGATTTTATAACAAGTGTTTAAACGCGAGCATAAAAAAGTTCATATGATTCGTGATAGTTGATTCTGTTTAACATAGCGCAAACTTCGTCCATGGATGGACGAAGATTTCGATCCATTTCCAAACAGCGCTTTGCTAGAGTAAACACTTTTTGTGCTTTGGTCCAGTTATCCACGACTGGGTCTAACAGATTATCAATTTCATTATCCTTGCAACTCTCTTCAACATAGTTTTTAATATTTATATTGCCATTACTACTCGTCACAATAGGTCTTAATCCGGTAAGTAATTCTAGGATAACTATGCCAAAGCTGAATATATCCGTTTTACGTGTAATGGTACCAGTGAATCCTTCGGGCGGCATGTAGGCGGACGTGCCCATCATAGAACTGACAATGTACGTCGATTCTAGTTGCTTCGCCAATCCAAAATCACACAACTGAAAATAATAAGGAAGTATTATTCAACAACTTAGATTTTATTTAATATGCAGTACATTACGTTTCGTTAAATATGAATGGTACTGTTGAACAAGGAAAGCCCACACTGGTATAGTTTTAATTATACTGAGTAATTTGACAGTTAATTATGAGGCAAATATGGATATCACAATATCTACATTAACTAGTTTAGATTAATTTTATCGGGCTATCTCAGTAATTCTAGACAGTTTTATTCACAATAATAAAATATTATTACAAAATCCAAACAAAATATCGTAAAACTGTTCTGTTTTATAGGTAAGATGTTTTTTCGTTGAGTGGATTTGGATGAAGTTGATACATTAGTAGATCGTATTCTGGTTTAACAAATTATAGGCTACATTTATCCCCCAAGAAAATTTATAGTGGGAATTCAAGACCGAGAAAGTTTTCATTCGGGCGGAGTCACGAAACATCTAATTGAAAATATTAGTAGACATACAAATTTACCTTAGGGACACAATCTGTAGTCAACAAAATATTTGCACTTTTAACATCTCCATGAATAAAGTAAGTCTTCATTAAGTTTGTTGGTTGGCTTTCTGCACTGTCCATTATTACTGGTTTAATGGTGTTATGGATGTATTTCAGGCCCTCAGCAGTGCCAATCATAATGCCCATTCTTTCAGTTTCAGTAAGTACCTTCTGAGCTAACTTCTGTTCTAGTGAACCTCCTTCAATATATTTACAAACTATGCATGGAGTTGGCCCATCAACAGAATAACCCAAAATAGGCACTATATTATCATGACGTAATTGTGACAATGATTTCACTTCAGCATTAAATACTTTTATAGCTACTTTGGGTTCACAATCAAATTGAAGATAACAGCGCACTTTTTCACTGCAAGTAAACCATGCGTTGGGTGCGATCCAACAAACACTTCGCCAAAACCACCCTTTCCTATTTTTCCACATGGACCAGAAGGTCCTTCACTTTTTGACTCTGGGAAATAGTTAGTAATAACTTCTAATTGACTATATTCGAATCGTATCAAGTTAGTGTCCTCGAGGATCTTACTGTCAACAACACTATATATGTCAATAGGGGGTGGTGCCATATGAGGACCATTTGTGGGGAACCAGCTTTGGTGAGATTGTGATTTTGCTTGAGATGTACCAGATACTTCTGTGGACTCTGTAGCTTTTTCTGCGTATGTTTCATTGGAACTTTTATCATTCTGTTTGCTCATTAATGCACTCAGAGCAGGTAGTTCCTCGGTTGGTATTCCAGATGAAAATTTAATAAGATCTTTCTCTTGAGTTACCATTTGAGCAGTTGTTTGACGTCCGAAGGATTTATTTTTAAGAGACTGGCAAATGGTAGAAAATTTCATTAGGTTAGTACTTGATTTAACTTGTTTTGTAGTTTTATCAAATAGGTTTTTCTTTTTCGAATGATTGAAGTCTTTGTTTGTTTCATTTGAGTCGAGATCTCCGTCTCCAGTAGTTTGTTCTGAGCTATCTCCACTTAAAAGAGAAGTGATGTTTATGTCGATTGCAGCAGCAGGACCACCAGAGGGTCTTGGAGGTAAAGGCTCTAAAACGTACAATATATAAGTCTAGTATTGTAACAAAGCTGTACAGTAAAGAATATATGCTGAAAGATATATGCAAGTTCAGAGGTAAAGTGTTGTCAATGTAGCACACATGAGTAGTATTATCCTGTAATTTAAAAATACCACAAAGTTTTGTAATTCTGTTCGTATGTCCGTTAATAGTAAACCAACAAATTATTAAATTAATTTGATCATTTCCAACACAGGCCTATCCAAATTAATATATCCGAATAATGCACAATAGACTCAAGTAAATAATAGATTCAGGTTAAAGACTAAGCTGATGGAGGTAATTTAGTTGCTGATTTGTTTCTTAGCTTATGAAGTAATAGCTTTTGCTCGTGGCTTCACTGGGTGGCTTATAAAAGTCTCGCTATATATTTCCCCGGGATAAAAAGTAGCCTATGTCCTTCGCAGGGTATCAAACTATCTCCATACCAAATGTCATAGTTTTTGAAGTTATCGCAGACATTTGAGGCGGGGGGGGGGAGGGGGGAAATTGTTCAAAAATAAATTGTTTTTTAGATCTTTAATTGGAACAATTCCGTCATATATAATCATTTACGTTTAGTTGCGTAAATTTAACAGTTTACGCAGTACACACAACAGAAGCTCCTAAAAGAAATACATTGTCTCTGTTTTTGCAATATTTTTGTTTGTGCTTCACTTCTATTAAATCATTGCGTGACGTTATATTAGCCTATAGTCTTCCTCGATAACCGGGCTATCTAACACGAAAATATTTTTTTTTAATTTAAACCAATAGTTCCTGAGATTAGCGCGTTCAAACAACCAAACTCGGCTTTATATTATACTATAGATAATAGTAAGAAAAATTTATAAATGACTCCTACTATTTGTTGTACCAAAAATAAAAAAGATTTAGATATGGGTGTAATTAGTCATTTTCCAGGGGACCTGTGTCCTAGACTACTTGGGCTTTTTAAAAAAAATGTTGTAGCAGTAGGCTGCCTCAGAATGCTTTGGGTGGATACACCCGGTTCTCCCTCTACCAACACCTATAATGATAGATATGTTTACCTTGTAACATAGTGGCAACCTCATCAGCAGCTCTGAAAATTTCAGCTTTTATAAGCACTTGTTTCAAAGTTTCTATTGTTGGCCTGATTCTTCCAGATGTACCCCATTCATCAAATAAAACCTCTGCACACTTTCGGTGAGTTTCTTTAGCATGTTCTTGAATTAATCTGAAAAGAGCTTATTTTTATTAATTCGACTCCAAAGGATGGTTTGTCTATTCGTCGTATTTTTTTTATGTTTGTTCAGCGATAACTTTTTACCCAATAATCCAATTTACTCAAATGAGTATTTTGAGTTCGATTTCGTACAGCTTCGGAACAGCATAGGATAGCAATACTCAACCTTCGGCCCGCCGCGCCGCTGCGGCGGGTCTTTGTAGTTGGCTTCGCACCCATCAGAAAATCATGTATTTTATAGCTGGCTTCATTGTGACCAATTTTTCTTTTATCAATAAATACATCGCCATTTTTAATTATGTTTTTTATTAAGACCTAAATATTTTTTGCGGCCCGCGCATCAAGACCGAAACATGTTTGTGGCCCATTTAAAAAAGGTTGAGTATGGCTTGTATAGGACCTTGAAAATCAAAGACGCAAAACGGAATTCGCCAAAATCAAATTAGATTTTGATGATTTTTTTGTTGGGTTAGTATAGTTTCAACGTAATGTCAACATAATAAAAATATTGTAGTTTGACCTTGTACTCCTAAGATGCAGTAGGGAATTCCCCAAACGAAATAAGATAAGAATGATTCTTTTTGTATTGGGTTCAAAGTTTTATTTTAATATAACTTTTTTTACTGCTTAGATACACTGACTACAATGTCCAACACAAAAGTGACTACACACCGCTGCTTGGCGGCAGAAATAGACATTGCACTGGTACCTACCCAGCCAGACTCTCACATATAAGAGATCTAACAGTACCGTAGAGAACAATAGAGCCAACATAACTTTTTTAAAAAGAAAAACCACTACAATAAAAAAAAAATATATAAAACTTTACACACACACGCTAATCTTCTTTTCAATTCGTGTTTATATATATAAACACGAACTGTTTATATATATATATATATATATATATATATATATATATATATATATATATATATATATATATATATATAATTGTACTTTTATTATGCTGATTAATAAAAAATACACTTATAAAAACAATTGTTTTATTGTAGGGTTCCATCAAGTATTTTGCTTCCCAAAAGGGTTCCGTCATTTAAAAAGTTTGAGAACCACTGATATATATATATATATATATATATATATATAATATGTCTCTTTTATTCACACGAGATCTACATCTATTTTACGTTTCTTGAGCGAGAAAATAATTGCTAGTACCTCGCTATGTTGTCTGCGGTACGTGCCTTAAGCACTTACTACAGTAGCAGCTTTTAAACTAATGCAAGGGCCCAGTGAAAGCAAAAAAAAAACGAAGCGAAACCCCTTGCGGAGCAAAAAACAAAATTACATCAAGGGCCAAGGCCTCGAGCGGAACATAACATTTCGTAGGTAAGATGCTAAAAAAATGTAAGACGATGCTCTGGACAGTTACTCGGTTCGGCCCCCTTGTGACCTAATGGCACCACTGCTTAACAAGCCTTATGTAGGATTTATTTTACATATACATATAGCTGAAGTACAATTAATTCCATAGTTAGGGAAATACCACTCACAAATATGAATGATTCATGTGTAACAGGAAATTTTTTATAAATATTTTCTTAAAACTTTTCCTTATTGATTCATAAAACATAAACAGTTAGAATTAAAAGAATACATGTTATCAATCTAAAAAAAGACTTATTTGGGAATATTTTAACATCATTGGTCACAATATTACTTGGCAGTAGATCATTTGTATGTAAGCTTCCAGCTGGATTGATGGTATGCACCACCACATCTATTTTTGCCCTAGCATTATGAAAGACACATGTTTTTTTGTTAAGTGGTGAGTTTTAAGTAAGAACTTTGAAGATTTAGTTTATATGTATGTAAGATGTAAGATCAGAAGACAATTTTACATATTTTTATGAAAATGTACCCATAAATGGCAATTTTTTTTGCTATTTGCATCACAATTGTCTGGCAGATAATTTTAGAAAAAAATATATATGATTTTCAATATTTTGTATCCAGTCAGATAATGTGTTACTATTTTTAAATTGTATTCAGTTATATAATAGAATAAGGCAGGATAGTAAGCCCTGATCAAATGTGTCTACATTATTAGCAACACATATTAACATAATCTTTTGTTGATGGACTACTTATAATATGTATATTATAATTGTTTATAATTTCTTATCTAACTTTGTGGACGGGAAAACCTATTACTGGCATGTTTTATTTTATGTTAAGATTGTGGCTTCATACCTAATTATTATTCAAGAAGTTTTCTGGTATATAAGAAAATATACTATGAGATTAAGAGTTATTATTATTTATAAAATAACATTTATGAGCCAATGGATGCATTAGTTTAACTTAAAATATGTGACATTACTTAATCTTATCTATATATATAAAAATGAATCCCTATTTCCTTGGTCGCGCCATCACGCGTGAACGGCTGGATCTATTTCACCATTTTTTTTGTTGTGTTTGTTATTGTCAGGAGAAGGTTTTTATGAAAGAAAAAATTCAAAAAATTGCGCGGAAATTAAGAAAATTTAAGAAAGCTTAACGAAAATATTAATTTTATATAACTGTCAGCGATACAGAATGCGCGCTGCAAATTCATAGTTAAGACGGGACAATGTCTGTCGGGTCAACTAGTTTAGTATAAATATTCCAATCATTTTATTGATTCTGACAAATATGTCATGAAATTGAATAAAAGGGATGTGAATTAAAGATATGAAATATATATATAAATACAGGATAGAAAATAGCAGCATTAATAGCATAATATGAAAAAAAATCCAATGGCCTTATCATTGCAGGTCACACAACTGAATTATCCTCCTTTCTGATTTTAGTCGTGGACATTTTTATTTATTTAATTAAAAATCACATAAATTAAAATGAAATCTAAATGTCAATGGGATAACATTTTAAAATATTACAAATTTAAATCCTTAGTTAATCCAAAGTGATTACTTCAAATATGTAGTGATTGCTTTAAATACTATAACAAAGTAAAATGTTTTACAAATTATACATATTTATGATATTCAATTTTTATTATTTTGTATCACACAAAATTTTATATCATATAGATATGTTATTATCTCAGGAATATGCAAGTATTTAATGAGAAAATAAAACTTTTTGTTATTGTTTTGTTTTCTGTATTTTAGTAGGCATAATATTTCTCTACCACATCACTATATAGCTTTGTTTTAAAAAAAAAATCATATTTGATATACCACTGCAATACTTTGTGGATTGTTAACACAATTCCTTGGCATTCATTTCTCACAGCAGCCAGTAGACAAAACTACGCCAGATTATATATGCGATACACGTAATAGATTGTTTAGCGCCGGCCTAAGGCATATAGAAGTAGAAGTTAATTTATCTATTGCACTTACCTCATGTGTTCAATAGTATACTTTTGTTCAAAGTGATCACTTAGTGGATCCTTCGGAATGAAAGCCATAACTTTTTGCCAACCATTGTCGATTTCCAAAGTGTTCTCAATGTTGTACAGTGATCCTATTGGAAGTTTCCTCAATTCTAGATTTCTATCCATTGTTTACAAGTTCCACAACAACAATCGGTACTATGTAACACTAATATTGAAGTAATATTAAGCTTAATCTTATCAATTTTTTTCTAGTATTTTGTCTAGTAGGTTTCTTCTCTTTCCAGCCAAGAGAATTATATTACAAATATTTATCCAAACCAGCAACAATACACATTAACACATGACTGACAGAATGCCTGACGACTAATGACAAGTTTGACGCAGTGTTACCATTTAAGATTTTGATGTTACATTATTACATTTTTCTCATCTTTAAAAGGCTGATTATATAAACTGGCAACCTCTCTGTACCGGTACGGCAGCGTTCCGAGATCCTAGTTTCGAATCACAGGTCGGGGGAACTGATATTTGGGTTTTTAGTTGTTCTCACTTCTCAGTATCAGCCCGGAGTCTGGAATTCTTGTCCGATATGGCGATAGGCTTGCTCCCTATCACATCATGGTTCGAAAGACACTTGGCGAAAAATGGGTACCCTGGTTACGCCACTGCATACCCCTTTGGAGATAAATGCGTGTGTGTCATTTGTAAATACATATTTTTTGTAATGACATACGTTCTGTCAGCGCTAAAAGAGATAGTGTTGGCTGTTAATTGGTCAAGTCAGAAAAATAAAATATGTACCGACTCACTACAATCGTGATAATTAATTTTAACTGAATGACGAGGCATGGCAAAGGTCATGTTAAGATTAAACACGCAGTAATAAAAACATACAATATGAATAAACATATTTCATTTATTTTTTGGTTAGGTATGCACATATTATATGTATTCAAACAAAATGACCGAATTTTTTATTGCGACTTGATTTCAATTCTGGTTAGATGGTAAATGTGTTAAAAGTTCTTGCGTTTGGTTCAATCTCTGACGTGCACTAATGCGTCTCCATAACACGGGGCATTCTGTATTTTCGCATTTCATTACTTGACTATGTCCACAACAAGATTCGCAGATCTGAAACAAAACTTTGCATATACTAATGCTAATAAAACCGTCTCTTTAATACCTGATAATATCTGACCTCTCAAATCACAGGAAAAACCTTTATTGAAAAAGAATACACTACGCAAATTAATAAATTTATTCAGGGTCTGTTTCCAAATATGACATCAATATTACATTTTATTGTGAATATTACATTTTAACGGTGAAGGAAAACATCGTGAGGAAACCTGCACATCTGAGAAGTTCTCTATAGGAATTTCGAAGATGTGTGAAGTCTACCAATCCGCACTAGGCCAGCGTGGTGGACTAAGGCCTAATCCCTCTCAGTAGTAGAGGAGGCCCGTGCTCAGCAGTGGGCAAGTATATAATACAGGGCTGATATTATTATTATTATTGTTTTAATTAGTTTATTATTATTAAAATAACCTTTGATCTTCAAGTAATATAAATTATTAATTAGTTTTCCATATGATAAAGAGTTTTTATTGTCTTATATAAATAAACGTAAAAACCAATGAGTAAGAATTGGCCCAACGACAAATAAAAACATATTCTCTTAGTATTGCCAGATTTGTTTTGTATAATTCTAAAACATTGGCAAAAACCGCCGTAGGTGATTGTGAGCACTGACAAACACACGGCAGACAGTTTTTTAGGCGTTATATAATGAAGATCTTAATAATATGTGAGCTTATAGGGATAAACATTCTTGTAACTTCTGTATATAGGTTAAAATCTTTCTGAAAAAGTTGGGAAGCATAATATTATCCGTTATTATTTATAAGGTGCAAGCAGACTATTTACGTACTTTGTTACAATAGGAGACTTCCGCACCGGCGGAAGCCAGCCTAGAGCTGAGCATAGCGGCAGCGCGCTGCGTGTGCGCACATTGTGCGCATACGGCGCCCGCCCCCGCCCCCGCCACTCGCGCGCCACACACCGCGCACCGCTCGCGAGACATGTAGCGCGCGATGCCACCCGTGTGTACCAATTCAGCTTGCTGCGCAATTTTGCAATACCCGAGCTCACTCCACCTATTGCAATTTAAAAGTATATTAGTTAACGTTTGGATGGTTATAGGAAAATATATTTATAATTTATAATAATAATTACCATGTCGTTATTATCTATCTATTACTGCAACGTGGACCTTAATTACAAGTTTAATCACTTTAATGTATCGCCTAATGATGATAAAAAAAAGTGTTGTTTAAGACACACAGGTTTAATTTGACTGACCATTTGAAGACATCGACGCCGAGGAGCGAGAGGCAGCGGTGCAGCGGCGGCAGCAGCACGCGCGTGGCGTAGTAGGCGACGTGCGGCCGCGCAGCCGGCTTTCGCGCAGCAGCTCGCGCGGCGTGCGCGCGCGCCGCACCAGCGCCGCGCCCGGCGCGCCCGCCGCCACCGCCCACGACACGCGCCAGCCTGCGCGGGGCACCGCGCGCACGTCGCGGCTAGCTATGCGTCTGCTCGCACAACATTACATTATGATTCACTATACCGCTCTGAATACACTTCACAATTATGACTTGAGACCGAAACTGAATTTCGATTTCTTTAATTTGGACTCGAACCGAAACCGACGGAAAATACGATGGATTAAGTATTATAGTTTTATTCATAAGATTTTTAATACATGTATATTTGTTGAATGTGATTTACTTGCGTCTATGTTTACTGACTTGGCTATTTCGTTGGGCGGTGCGGCGGCGCCGGAAGCCGGTAGCCGGCGGCGCCGTGGTACTCGCGCGTGAAGAGCAGCTGGTGGGGCGGCAGCGAGCCGTCGGCCAGGCGCGCCAGCAGCGCCTGCGTGCGCCGCTTCACCGCCGACACGTCGCCGCGGGAGAACAACTCGCACAGCGACTGCTGCAGCAACTGAACATAAAATATACTACTATGTAATGCATAATATATCAATCTTTTTTTTCTCATCATCGGTGCGTCACATATAAATTGACACGTCATAATCTTTTTTTATCTTTACCAGTCTTAAATTAAAATGATTTGATACTAACACGAATTAAACTATAAACACATCACGCTTTTATCACCGAACGAGTAAGCCGAGCTACAATCGGGCCTCCACTTTCGCCATGTGTGTTCCGTGATGTTATTGGGGGCAAGCGAATTTAGGTGAGGCTAGAATGAAGGGATCAAAATGATTTGTCCTCACTCGAACAGTAGCATTGATTTATTGGATAGAGATTGATAAATGACCTTACGATTTTTCTTAGCAACTATTCATTATATAGCAACAGATAATAGTTTTGAAAAATACAATTGTGTTGAAATACCTTCACACCAGCAGGACAACCGTCTCTCCGCACAGTTTCTATGCCCTTTGCTTCATACACGGGCGTTTCTTGTTGTGCACTTTCGTACATGTAACCCACATAACGCTTCTTTGTTTGTAAAATGCACGGCTGATAAACCTGAACCAAAATAAAGGGGATTACCACTTCAATTTCAAACATTCAGATGTATTTTAATTATAGATAATTCAAGAGTATGACTATACCTTTTCCAGTTTGAGTGCAACTGGCGAGGGATTATCGGCGGTGACGGCGTCTGCTATCTGTTGGCCGATTTCGAAGGCTTCCGCTCTCGTGCCGCCCGGGACCAACACGAACATAGAATCAGTGTCTCCGTACACTACCTATAAAATATATATATTATTGCTTTGAATGACGATACGAGCTTGCCGTTCGCCTGACGGTAAGCGATACGACCGCCCATAAACAGTAGAAACACCATGCAACACCTTGAATTACAAAGTATTGTTTGGTATTACATTGCGCTCCCCATCCTAAGACCTGAGATGTTAAGTCTTATTATGTCCATTAGTTACACTGGCTACAATTGATTGGATACCTTCAGCAAATTTATCGATAAGATATTGATTTTTTAGATGAGTGACTTCAATAGCTTTGACGTCATTATTAACAGTGTGAAAATTTTTTATTTGCCAAACATAAACTTTTTACTTAAAAATGAGGTCCCTTGTTATAAGGAAAAAAAAATTGCTGATTCAAAAATTCAAGAAGTCCTTATAATGTTTACGTCCACTCTACTTGACGGTCCAGACTGCAATTAAAACTGTCTGTGCTACCTAATGACCAATCAGATATACTTTTTATAACTACCCACAAATGCTAAATGACACAGTACAGTAGAGCAAACTAATTTTGCAGATAAAGAATGAACTCGTGGTTTTCATTCTATCTCTTAAATTCGACATTAATAATGGACTAAATAATAAATATTTGCTGATAAATGATACTGCAGACACTATTGAGTCTTGTTTCTATACTCTAGTGGTATACGATTACAATGACCGAATATTGACCTAACACACCTATTGTAAAGACGTAATGAATCCAGAAATTCTTCAAGGACGATCAAAAAATTAATCCTGTCCAAGTGTGTCGCCAAGGGGGGGGATGGGCGACTGAGCCCAATAGATTCGGGAATAACGTATGGGAATTGCTAAATTGTACGCTCAAATACACTCTGTTCTATGTTATTGTTAAAAGCAGGAGGCGGAGTGGGGAAGGAACATGTGCTCTCGACTTTACGTACAATTTATACTTTTCTTATTCTCCATATCAACTTGCCCCCAATCAATTGTCGCTAACATTTTTCAGGATTACCTTAGCATTCCAATGTGAGTTCTGTACTAATTTGATGGCGCGTTCCAGCGTCTCCCTGCCTTTTGCGACGACGCTGTCCCCCACTTCGACGCACGGCATGCGCCCGCTGAAGTTGGCCGCCGTGTAGCCGTACGTCACGTTCGCAATTAACTTCAGACCTACAAAAAATAAAGTAGATGCAAGTTAATTTTGTATTATAAATTATTTTTTAATTTATTATTATAATAATAATAATCTTTATTGCCACAATTATATAAATGTACATTTTATTTTAAATCCATGACTCTCGAACTAGTGTATTATTTATTGCTAATACTTTTTACGCATATATGTAAGTGTGTCTAATGTGTATATTGAAAATGGTTAGATTTACTGTCCGTCAATATAGAACACATGTACACATTCACATTTATATTAGTAGCATATGTATAATATTATTTAAGCGTACCTAACTGCCTGGAATGCATTGCTTTCTTCACTGTTTCGTCGGTCTGTAGTTTCATGTTCTTCTTAACAGCTTGTCTTGCCGCGAGGATCCTGCGCAGGAGCGCCGGCAAAACTCCATGACGGACGGAAGGTTTTACGAAGCCCACACCGACCGGTGACCAATGCACCAAGCCCTTCTTTACCAGAGTTTCTAATTTCGATTGGGGTATTCGTAGTCGCCAAGCTCCGAACTCGTAGGCGGAATTTCTATACAACATGAAAAATAATATTGAGGTGCAGGTAATATCTATACTAATATATAAAGCTGAAGAGTTTGTTTTGTTTGAACTCGCTAATCTGGGGAAGTACTGAACCGATTTTGATTCTTTTTTTTACTTCTACGCAGCTAAATTACTCTTGAGTGCTATGGGCTATTTTATCTTGGGAAAATACAAAACGGGACTTTTAACTTGGAAGAACTCTTTTACGCTGGCGGATCGGCCAGAAATATAAAAATAATGTGTGAAATATTATAGCATCGAAATTGTATTACAAGAATACCAAAAATTTAAGTTGCGGTTGCAAATTGTTTTCATGGTTAACAAGACGTAATGAAAATGCAATTTGGTTTCTATATTTAGGTAGGTATTTCAATTAATCAATATATATATCTGAATAAAGTAATTCTTACCCATCAATGTTCTGAACTCGGCCAATGCAAGTTGAAAAACAATAATTATAAGCTATCATCATTGACGGATAGAGGCTTTGAAAGTCTAACACTATAACTGGATCTGAGTAGAATCTTGATTCTGTAATTAAAGAAAATAAAATTCATTTAAAACTTCATTCCAAATATAACAGAATAGAATACAAGAGCCTTATTCTCTGTGACACATATTTTTATATCACGTTTAAGGAAATACAAATTAGCATACAGAATACCATTCCACGCTAATTTCACAAGGATAACGCAATATGGCCGTGTTATGCGTATATACTGTCATAGAATATAAGGCTTTGATCTACAATCCATGTTTAGTGACAAATGGTGAGAAATGGGAGTCGACTACAAATGAAAAGTAATAATTAAGACTATAAACAAATATAGAGATCAAGTTAATTCAATGGTAAATAAATAAATAAGATATAATACGTTACCAGGTTCAAATATGAGGGGCAGGCATTCAGGCGCCCGCATAGCCGCTCCTCTGTTTGACGGTTGGCGAGAGTGCCACTAGATTTAGCGGTCTGGCAGCACGAAGCATCAAAGATTCCACACGGAACTGCGACCCTCTGGACAGTACCTCCCACCATTGAAGACCGAACAGTCTCGCGAGTTCTGATGTTCTGTCTAAAATAAACAATTTTTTTTAACAATCATCCAGGTCTGCCCTCTTCTTTGATATAATTTTTGAATCACTGATATTAAATTATAAAAAACAATACGTAAGAATGAGGTAATCAGGAATAGTTATTTTGAATAAAATTCTCTACTCACTTATAATATCTAATTTTTCCAACATTCTAACAGTGCCAGATAATCTCGTAAGGTAATACTCCACGGGAATCCACCGAAATATCTTCGACTCATCACTCCACCACTCTGATAATTGAGCATAACTGTAAGTAGGGACTCTCTCTTTTAATATCTCGTACATACAGTTCTCGAAACTGTAGCTTGATAACGCTAATTCATGTCGGAATAGGCGCCACACGTTAAATATAACTCGTCCAATAATCTTCCCTTCCAAATCTTTATCATCGCTTCTCCATCGTTTTTGTCTATTTTTTTCTGTTATCCGAGATATGTCTTTTATAATATCCAAACCTAACACTTGGGCTCTTTCGAAAATGTAGCCCCACGAGTTCATTTCTATTTCATACCCACACATAATATCAGGGTTATGCTTATTAACTATTTCGATTAACTTTTCTATGATTTCCATTTCGCTAGGCACGTATGTTACGTGACAATCGAAAATGCACCTATCTAAGTATTTCGGTAAACTCGTTGCATCGATTACTAAAATTTCCGTATAAGATTTTGTTAGGAAATGATTTTTGGGGCAGTCGTTTGTCACCGTGTAAAATATTGCTTTTATGGGGTCCAATGCGGGATCCGGATTATAATCCCCTCTAACAGATGTGTGTACTTCCACCAACATCAGTGTAAGGAAATTTACCTAAAAATGGTAAAATAATCAACAGCATAATCATTATATTATATTCCAAAAATTAATTAATAAATTTTTCAAATTTGTTATAACTTACTTCAACTGTTGATGATTCGATTGAACTAGTTGTATCTTGCTTATTATCAACATTTCCGAAGCACAGAAAAGATCCATCAGGATGCATAGTCACTTGCAATGTATCATTGGTGTTTGGTTTTACCTGCTCAAAATATTAGCAATTATTATTAGAAAACGACTGTGTCATTGTCTCAAAAATATATGTAAAAATAATGTACTTCATCTTCCTTACCTTATCACTAGCTTCAAGACTTAAACTACTATTGATTTCTTCTTCATTCAAGCCCAAAGCTTGAGAATTTTCCAATTCGTCGATATTTTTATTTATGTCATCTTGATCTATGTGATTTTCTTCAGATTTGATTGAAACATTTTTCAATAACCATTCCTTAACTCTTTTCCTAGTTGGAGGTCTAATCACTGGTTCCAAAACACACTTTCTACTTCCGGCTAATAACGTTTTCAGGACTTCTGGTTTCGTCGCTTCTTGAGACATCTCATTGGTTTGTAAAAATAATAACTGCCGCCACTCTTCTATACTAGTAGTATGCAAAACTTTTTCGAATGGTTTCTGATCTCGAGACAATTTACTTATAACCTTTAGTAGAATTTGACCAATTTCTACTTTATCACCCACATCCCTGTGATCAGAATAAAAAGGACTGGGATTTCTCATCTTTGAAATTTTATATTCTTTTAAAGTAGAAATAACGTCACTTTTGGTAGGGGGTTTTATTAATGGTGTTAACAGTTTTTTGCCGGACATAGATTTATTTATTACATCTAGCGACACTGTGTCATTCTCCCTTTTGATTTTGTTTACGTCATAAAACTTTGCGTTGATGTCTATGTTTCTTGCATTTATTGATTTTTCTATATTAATATCTCTCTCACATGTACTTATATATTCATCGGCATTAAATTCTAACGAATTATTAAATATTTTGGACGAATCATAAAAGCTCATAATACCTAATTTATTACCATCGAAAGATGACTGCGAATCATTCATGGATGTGTCAGGTATCCGACTAGTTTCGTTTTTAAAATCACTCGTTGATGGGCCTGCAATAGGCTCGTATTTCTTCTCAGTATCATAATTTTCAGCTATAGTTGGTTTAGAATTACTTTTTATTGATTCCTTTTAATTTGTTTATTAACTAAGTCAGTAACAGTTTTATTGCTTATTTCAGGCATTTCTACATCTTGGTCTATTATTTTAGAAGTATCAAGAACAGAATGCGGCTCTACTTTTATATCTTTTCTTAAATGTGAACCAGTTATGTTGATTTCTTCTCTTGAAGTGTCTATCTCATCAACTTGACTAATATTTAAATGAGAATTTTCATTACTTCCATTATGGTGTATAATGGTTTCATTTTTCTTATTTTTGGGTTTAGACAACCCCAATTTTAACCTTATCCTTCTTTTTCTGACTTTCTTAACGTCTAAAACAAGAACTGAGTACTGAATCCACAAAATGCTAAAGATAAATAAATTACTTATTTGATTTAAGTTGTCTGTTTTACTTACGGTCATCATCACAGGTTCCATCTAACTGTGGTATATTAACTCCCTCCCAAAATGAATCATTCCAACTTGGTGCAAAACTATTTTCTTTTTCACCTTTACTAAAAATGCCGATATTAGAACTTGTACTACGTTATTAAGCTAAACGATTATTAGCTAACTAACATACCTCTCTTGATTGTCCAACAATATTGTCTCTTCATCAAATATTTGTGAATATTCAGCATTGTCTGATTCAATGTCACCTTCATTGTCTATGTTTGCTGGTGTTCCCATAATGCTATCATCTTCTATAGGTTTTTCATCCATATCACCTAACATGTCTACAAGATCTAAATCTTCACTGTTTACTGAAATATCATAATATATAGATATGAGATTAAATAAAATATATATTTTTAATTATTGTATGCATTATAGGTAAACTTACACAAAACTTGACTATAATGTAACGAAAGGCTTGTATTCAAGGCAATATTTTCATCCACAAGAGTGTCATCACACTCCTCCGTAAATGTAGCCTCTAAATTTCTAGAAGTTTCATTAAAACTCATGCTTGTTGAACTATTAGGTAAATGAACACTGACATCAACTGCTTTGAACACTAATGAACCCTCCATGCTTTCAGCCGGGTAACATATTGGTTCTATTTGTATCTTAGATATTTCATTGCTGGTCACTACAGGTTTTTCAATCAAATTAGAAAGTTTAACTTTAATAATTTGATCAAATTTGTAATGTGATTCTGTTTCCTCTGATTGCATTCTTCCTTGTGACAATGATTTTGATGCTAAGGATACATTTAACTGCTTTCGTCTTTCCATTTCCTGATGCCATACTTCTTCCAGACCTGGATTTTCAACACCATCTCCTTTACCTATTCTTTGTCTATTAATTATACTTGATGCAACACAGTCTGCTTCAAAAAAACAAGTGCTTTCAGGCTTCAGTCCAAATTCATTAGGACTTTCTATTGGATCATTGCTGTTTTGAGATAAGTTTGATTTACGAAATAAAACATTTTGTATGTCTATATAACTCATTCCAAAGAGGTTAAAATCTATGAAGAATTGTAATGTGAAGTTTAGATGAGATTCATGTGGTTGGAGAGTTTGTCCCAAGATAGCTCCATTACTGCATAATTCAACAGCTTGCCTTATCAGTACCGGATTGTATAAAAAAACTTTCAAATACAAATGTTCTTTGTCATGAAAACCGTAAAAAGGGCTGAAATAAAAACAATTTCAAAATGCTTAAAAAAATTGGTGGTTAGATTTCAACAGTAAGTTCACTATGTTACACTAGTGTATGATAACTTACAGTCCTTTTACTAAAGTTATTTTGTAGACATGTTGATTTGCAGAGGATGCCTGTTTCAGAGCTATATTTAATGCCTTGTCTAAACTTGCTGCAATCTGGAATTAAATAGGATGCTTAACAATTTTTGTATAACATTAATTATATATATTCAATAGAATCAGTTTATTATAGTATGAACCACCTACTTGGTACAAAAACTGTGGTGCTGGGTTTGGTGTTGGACATGGAATATAAAAGTAGGGGAACACTCCATGGATATGAAGGCATGCCTTATAACCATCCGGTGTTGGTCCAAATATTCTCAACACTGGTACCTTTACACATGTAAAAAGACAAATAACATTTAATTAATGTGTTAACTAGTACTATGGTATTTGTGTTACTGGTACTTTTCAACCCACATAGTATAAATTAAAAAAATATAAATAAAAATACCAACCTGTTTTATATCACTTCCTCTAAATTCTGAATAAATCACATCCACTCCAGGTACCGGTTTTGTTAAATAGTGATCGCAAACTACAATACGGACAGAAAACTGAGGTTTTGTATGAGATGTGCCTGCAATCATGGTAAGATACATAGGTATACCATAGATATAGTATTTATTGAAATAAACATTTATTTTCTTTTTCTTTAATACATAGGCACTTACAGTCCAGTGAAGCCATGTTTACTTTGTCATACAATTTTACATTTCGAGTACATATTGTGATGAGTATAAAAACATGTTTGAACTTGTCGCTAGTCGCTATTTTAAATACGCCTTTTGTTATAAATGATTCAATAATTAATTTTTACAAACGTTATGATTGACCAAGCTATGAAGCACTTAGAAATAGTACAAATTCAAAATGTTCATCAATTCAATTACATTTGGAGATACCGTGTTGTTCATATTTACTTTAAAATTTGAAATTGAAACAGCTGATATGAAATGATTGTAGACTGATTATGAGAATATAGATAATATAAAATACGAAGTTCGGACGTTAGTTACCACAGACTACGTTCTTCATGCTGACTCTAATTGAACATCAAGCCCACCAACGATAAAAAAAAATATTTATTAAAAATAGATCAGTCAGTTTTCGTCTCATCTTAATGTGTAAACTACCTGTTATAGGTTTTTTTATTTAAAATATATATTATGTTGCGCATACAATAGGATTGATCCGTAGGCCGGGCTTATACATACAGAATGAGTTTCTGTATTTAGAAACGGAACTCAGATTATAACATGTATCTATATTATAAAGCTTACATACAAGCTGATTTTTTTCGAATATGAATAAATCTGAATTTCTCAGATTGAGTTACAATAATGTATGTTATATTATACGGAATTCAGATTTATTTTGTTTCACTTCCTACTTACATCCTATAATAATAATAATAATAATAATATCAGCCCTGTATGATATACTGACCCACTTTTGGGCACGGGCCTTCTCTACTACTGATAGCCTACCAATATTATAAATGCAAAAGTTTGTAAGAATGTATATTTGAGGATGATTTTGTGTAGTTTAGTCATAATATAACGATACATATCAAGTAAGTTGGAAAAAAAATGATATCTTGGCGTACGCTGCCTAAACCGTTGGAGTTAGACAAAGATGATGTACCGTAGTAGGATTGATTGTCATAAATAGTTTAAAATAAAAGTCCACCACAGCATATATCTACCTTTTATGTAGAAGCCACTATGATCAAAATAGTGAGCCATTTCTGTCTGTCAGTATGTTATCGATTTTGTCAAAATCTACTGTACGGATTTTAATGAAGTTTCTAGGTTATAGGCTACTTTCTATCTTGGGAAAATATATAGCGGGACTTCTATCCCGAAAAAATTCTTTACGCGAGCGAAGCCGCGAGCAAAAGCTTGTATTTCATTATCTGAATTCAGAATGCAATTTTGGATGTATAAGGCCGGCCTATGGTTTTGACAACCCGCTTGACAGCTTGACAGTCACGCTACTAGTCCATTCAATCAATTGCAAGTCACAAACATTGCCAAATTACCAGTTGCCAACAGAGATTATTGAATTCAGTCTAATTCTCTTTGATTCAGTCATTCGTTGAACGGATTGTTTGTTCGTAGGAGTTCGTAATTCATAAATTCTGTCGTACTTCGTAATACAATTCAAAAAATTGGTCGTGTTTTTCTAGCATTCACAGTGATACTACGTGCAACTTTTTAAAATATTAATAATAATAAAGATTTACGATTTATTTGTTACAAATAAGTTCGGAGTCATAAAAATGTTAAAATCCTAAACCGTAAACATGTGACAAAGTGTAACACAAAAAGGATAAAATGTAATTTTAAAAATGAAGTGCTATTTCTATGAAGAATATAAATCAACATCTTTTCGTATAGAGAGATAAAAATCCATTGGCACCCTGAAGATGGATGATGAAGAGGCGGATTTGCGTGAACAAATATTCCACAACAATGTCAGGGAGCAGATCGTAAGTACTAAAATTTTATACTAAGTTGTAGAATCCGACAAAGACATGCTACATAGTCGTAGATGAGGTAGTAGGTCGTCACAGAGTATTCGTATTCCGTCTCTGTAGCTATCGGTGTCACGGCGGACTTTTGTTCTAGATATTTTGTTTTCTCGACCTGCCTGTGCAAACATATTACATTTGTACCATTGTGTACATACAATATGCGTATTGCATATTTTGGTTCATACCATAGCCTTAAGCTTTTCTCAGAATATTTACTGGTAACTTTATATTTATGTATAAAAATATATTTTGTATTTTCTGGATTTTGTTGCATTCGTTTTAAATAGCTTAACTGAACTAAACATATTAATATTGTCTTTGTGCAATAAGAAATATGCACGGTAAGGTGTAATGCTTATTGTTTTTGTAATTAACATTTTTCTGTTGTAAAGTATCTTCAAATATTTTCAGCAGAGTTAGCAAGGTCACGTAAATAAAGTAAAAATAACCACCTTGTTGTTTGTTTGTTTAATGTAAACACATAATACATGTGTCATTTTATTTGGAAACATTCTGTTCAGTACCTGTTATGTGTATTTAACATTATTCTATTATTGGTGATCTATATTAAAACTAAAAAAAATGTATTTATTACAATGTGTTCATACTTTTATTAAATGCAATGGGATGATAAAATATTCACCATAACTCCCTGTTTATTGCAGTTATGGGATCACTTTCAAGTCATTTTTTTTTCTCGGAGACAATTTGATGTGAATACCATATTAACATGTTTAAGTCTCTTATAATAGGGAAGAAACATATAAAGAAAGTCTATGTTACTAGACTCTAGAAAAATAGGATAAATATAATTGCTTCGTAGTCTTCTTGACTAGGTTCTAATTTACTGCTATGAACCTAGTACTTACAACAAAAGATAAAATAAAAAAAAATTAAGTGGAGCCTAACTGTAGAAATTTTGACTTCTGCATCAAAATATTATTTTAATTTTGAACTACACTACTTGTTGATATATATTATGTTTGCTGTTTAATTATTATCTGCTTGCATTAAACCAGTATGTATTCTCTTCCTTGTAACTTCATTGAAGAATAAATGAAATAATCCATTACACATAAAGCTAAAGCATTGAGCCAGTTTTAAAGGGTAAAGTTTGAACTCTATGAAAGAATATAGGCTAGTTTTTTTTGTAATATACCATCAGAAATCAAATTCCATGCTTCTTAATAGTTGAGGAAATACTAGTGTAGGCCATTAGGATTTTTAACCATCATCCATGACAAAAACGTAAAGCAAGGCTATCATTCTAAGCCATTTTGGTGAATAAGTGTTATCAAGTAATATGACCAACACATGCTTTATAAAATATTTTAAAATGTGATTACATAACTCTTTGTGAAGGACAATTATTATTGTGGTTTTTACTTAAAATACTAAATATAATTTACAGCGGTTGGAAGAAAGCAATTCTTGTATATATTTCTTACAAAACTTTTTCATGCTGGTTTTAATTGCCAAATTTCAGTCAATTTGTTCAGGAGTTTTTGCGTATACATTTACAAACATTCAGTCATCTGAAAATGTTCACAAACTTTCACAAAAATATGTATAACACTAGTAGAATGTGTGTTCTTCTAAAATATTTATTTTATTGCAGATATTCCTGCTTCTGTTCATCCTGTTGTATCTCTTCTCATTTATGTTAATTGAGAAGTTCAGACGACGAGACAGCGAGGACTACTTCACGGCGGATGAGGATGAGGTGAAAGTGTATAGAATAAGTGTGTGGTTGTGCACTTTCGCGCTGGCCGTCTCACTGGGTTCAGCACTTCTGCTGCCGGTATCAATCGTCAGCAATGAAGTGCTCATTCTGTACCCCAATAGCTACTATGTCAAATGGCTCAATAGTTCTCTTATACAGGGTAAGTACTGCATTGATATCTCTCTATATAACCAACAAAACTCGCAAAACTTAGTACTAATATTACTTACAGTAATTAAGACCAGTCTAAACTTAAAGGCAGGCAACTTGTTGATGATTCCTCTGGTGCTAAAGGTGTTTATGAATGGAGATCACTTACAATCAGACGACCCATTTGATGATTTGTTTCCTCTCTTATAATAATAGTCATACTACCTTTTACATTTGTCACAAATTTTGAATACTTATCTGAAAATATTACTGTAAATAATATAAGTAAAATCAATAATAATATACTGAACAATATTTTAGGCAGTCATAATTCCTACTTGAATAACATTAAATGGATCAAGATAATAATAAGCATCATTTACTTAGAAACATCTGATTGGGACATTTGAAATTGCAATAATCTTCTTACATTATATCTTATCTTTGCTATTTCCTAAAATAATATATATTTTATCAGTCTGCGATCTTTTAATTTATAGTTTTGACTCACTTTTTCACGTATGTTTAGATATTTTGTGTGATAATGTTCACTATAATTGTTAAATAATATCAAATGGATGGAGAATGCATGTGTCTAAAAAATATTTTAATACAAAACACCTATGAGTTAAATATATTTTTAAATATTGTGTTACAGTCAATAATATTCGCACCTTTATATCATAGTAATTAATTAGTTATTTATCATTATAGTAGAAATCTAATAATTCCCTTTCTTTCATTCTTGCCAAAGGAGCAATTTCGCGTGTCAATTTCGTGACGTAAGTTTATGTTTCCAAACCAGCTGTATAAACAATGAAATTGTCTACAGATTTAATAATAGGTAAAATAAAGCATAAATTTCACACAGTGTCCTGTAATGCCGAGCCACGTGGTTTCAAACAGCTGATGTAAACATCAAAGAATATTGCATATATTATATAGTGTAATATCGACTTAAGTTTTAGGTATAATAATATAATGTAATATAACGCACATTCACGGAATATTTGCGTGATCCGAATTGTCAATTAAGATATAAATCTCATTCACTACATTAGATAGTATCTAGGACTATTCACTTGGCCATATTTTAATTAATTTTTGTCGCGCTTACCCTGTTTCTATTTTACTTATTTATTATTATTAGGGTGTCCACAATATTTAATAATAAATTAAGTAGTGATATGCATGTAACCCACTGGTTGCCGCTCACAATACTCGCCCCCAGGTGCGTAAACCGAAAACACCATAGAAAATACCGGCCTCGTAACATACCGTCCGCATGATTATAGTATTACAAACGATTACGCGACATACACTTGAAGCCGAAGACTGTAATTTGATCGACTTTGAGCCACAGACAACGTATGTAGCAGGGAAACACATAACCTTATCAAGTTTAAGCCTTGAAAAACATTTAACATTATGCTATAGTTCAGATAAGGTAAGCTCTTGGAAGGAACAAAAAGAGAAATAATATGTAGGCGATGAAACGTTGGATATCTGTGTTGAATTTAGGAAGCCTTAACAAAATTTGCCTGCATAAGGACAGTTGTATTAAGGTCGATTCAGAGTATAGGTGTCTAGTAGGGTGTCTGTATTACATCCGCATAAAATTACGCATCAGGGACGTGCATCCCTAGTTACAGAAATGTCATATACTCAGGTCATTGTTGTCCCCAGGTCTATGGAATCACGTGTTCCTGTTCTCAAATCTGTCTATGTTCGTGTTCCTACCATTCGCGTATCTGTTCTCGGAGTCGTCCGGGTTCCCAGGATGTCGGGGGTTGAGGGGACGTGTGTACGAGACGTTCATCGTGTTGGCGCTACTTGGAGTATTGATGTTGGGCTTGGCGTACGTCATATCCGCATGGTTGGAAGGCGATCGCTCCAGTATTGATGCTTTACTTAGTAAGTATTATTTTAATTTACATAATTAAATTAAACATCGACAACCCTGCATGAGTTGTCATTCCTTGCAAATGTAAAAAATAAAAAACATATTCAAATGTATTCGGCAGTTCGTGCTTAGTTTCACTAGATGTAAAAAGGTCAAATACAGTGCAAATAACTCTCACACTCAGCCATGTACGGTGGTGCAGCTTGCCAAATTTTTCTATGCAAATCGGCTATAGAAATAATTTGATAGAATGTAGGTAATTAGTTGGTCACTGTATCGCGGTTAATGAAGTCTGATTTCACGACACCAGCCCGGCATCCGTTACAAGTTTCTTTTTACAGTAAGTATTCGTGCGAGCATTGTGCTTCAATTAGATAATTGTCTAGAATCATTTTTACATTTGCAACAATGGACTCGATTCCTCGAATCTATTTACTAAATCCTTCAAACGAATTTATTTATGGGTATTGTAACGGCGCGACGGCAACATTCTTGCATTTGGGATTTCGAACAGCCTATATCGGACTTCTAAAACGAGTTTATCTGCATAGATTTAAAACAATAATTGGTAAGCGTTTATTTGTGTGGCAGTCAAATCTTACTCCTACGAATTGTGAAGAGTGATTCATTTTCAAATAATCTCATTTGTTAGCTCTAGTTTAGGGCTTTATTTAATGTTCTAACTTAGAGATTGATGGAAAATTATTGACTTCTGGAATTGATTGACGATGTACAATTTGGAGCAATATTAAATAAGATAATACTGTATAGTAACATAAAAACGTAACTATTAAACTATTCAATATTATATGCGTCTAAACAGCAAATCATCATCGCCGTCAAGGCTATCGGCACTTTGAGTGAAAACATCGTGTTGCAAGCGGTGCTCACTGCAATGTTCTTCTCAAATTACTTACTGACGTATTTGAAACTGAGCTATAAAATAAACCCTTATTGTGACGTATAAACTTGAAGAAAGATCGTCTTTGTAAGTTCACTCATTTATTTGTGTCGTGACTCATTATGTTACACGACTGGAATAATGAAATAATCCTAATTAGTAATTACTAATTCGATTTAAATTAACTTAAGTGTGTCAATATCGACACACCTTTTAAACTAGAAATGCAATTTGAATTTAAGAACGCATCAATGCATAGGAACGTCTGTTGTCTGTGTTCAATTGAGTGTAAAGAAAGCTAGCTTGCAATTGTTTGGCTGTAGTCGTCGCTTAATGGGCGCCGGAAACAGCGGTACAGAGGAGACAAAAAAATTGTTGCCAACGTTTTATAATACGCATATTTTTAAAGCCGATGTCTGAGCATTCGATTATTGAAGTAAAGTCGTTAGCACGTTTGCGAGGTGAACGGATAGCACAGTTAGAGCATCGAGGACGCAAATCATGTAGGTATATAGATACGCCACGTAGATGAGTTTAGTGCGAGTGCACTCGATGTAAACAAACACCGTGGTACTTAATTGGACGCGATAGTAAAAATGTTGCAAATGTAATGACGAACAGAATTTGATATGGTAATGAACGTAAATAGGTCTCGTTCTTTATTTCAAAATAGTAATAAGATGTTTGCGTCATACAAGGAACTATGTAACACAAAATATGCTAACGAGTGATAATCAACTCCATTCATAATTGTTGTAACACGTGGTATTGAAGAACTGTTTGTTAATATATTGAATTGGTTGTTGTTCGCAGATCTATGGACATATCTACCTTTCCTCTACTCGTGCGTGTCGTTCGTCGGCGTATTGATGTTGTTGGGTAAGTGTTAATTACCATTATTCCAAATAGAATCTATTGTTTCATTATACGGTAATGTCTTGGCAGTTGACAGAACAATGTAAAATTAATAGTCAGTGTGTAGAGAATGGAGATATGATTTAAAACAGGTTATAAAAACAAGACACTAATATAATTACCTAATCAAATTTCTGCTCTCCTTGTTAAAGCTTCCAAGAACCTATTGCATTTGTGTTACAAAATTGGGCTAGGTTAGGTTAGGGGGAGGCGAAATCGAATATACAACGCCTAATATAAATATATGTACAACAAGCATTCTCGTTTGTGTCAGCACTCTAGTCTCCTTTAAGTAAGAAAGAAAAAACTAAGTTCGATTACTAGTTTTTAGTTGTGAGAGTGTTCGAGGAAGGTAGAAAACACCACCAAGTGATGCACTCACTCTCACTTACTCACTCACTTCTTTGCGAGCTTATGCTACGAAAAAATGACGAGAGTTGAGATAAATAATTAAGGCAATCCACTGCATTCCATTTTATTGAAATATGGCCGCCAGGCTGAGATGGCCTTTGACCTGCGTTTCTAATGTTGCTTGGTGTCGGCAATCGTATATTGCCACGTTTGTGCATCGTTGAGCCTTTAGGATGCGCGTGTCCGTTGCATTGTTGGCACATTTAGAACACCGCGTCCTTTGGTTGTGTGATAAGTAAATAACATTTTGCAAATAGAGTAGATATGCATTAGTGACTCGACTACGTTATAACTTTTAGTGGATTATTGTTTAAATGTATTACTTCACACTACAAAGCCACGCCATGGTTGATTATAATAAAACAGATCGAATCAATTTAAGTAATGTAAATAATATAGTTATGGACGTTTATATTATTATCTAGTTAACCATAATAACTGTATTTGTAACCGCATAATAATAGCCTTGTGTCGAAGAATATTTGACAACTATCGTAGCGCGTAAGACACCCGTGTATACGACGTGAACAATACGAAAACCGTGCGCGTCATCATTGAACATGTAATTATTGATGTTAAACATTGACCTCCACTCAAGTTTCATTATAATGCTAGCTAGCTACACGATAGGTCCTTTAAGGCACCCTTATCTTTTGTAACCGTGAGCCGATCAAGTCCGGTTTTCGGCTTTATTTATCTATTGAGTAATCGTCTTTATCAATATCCACACGCTATATGTAAGTCGTTAAATTGTGATAAACATTTTCCATGGGATGCGTTTGCACAAATTAAGTAACCATTACAGGTTCACTCTGTTCAGCAGTTCAGTCCGTGATCTAGGTATGATTGAAGTCGGATTGATGTGTTACTTGTGGATTGAGGATAATTTAAATATGCTTGGAAAATATTTGGTAAAAACTCGATCCAAGGTAACGGATTGTATTATGTGTTGGTCATTTATTATACCATTGTAAAGGCGGCTTCGTAATTTGTTTATTGTTATAACACAAAGTAGAAAGAAGGATTACAAAATACAGCATTATGACTTATGTCTAACCCAATAAAGAATAAATCTGAGGGTTGTGCTGTAAACTAGTTATTATCTATAAGGTTATATTTCATTACTAAAATTACGACATTACTTTTGATAATGTCCACGCGAGTTACAAGTAGGTATATGTTAAGGATAATAATTAATATTAAAACAAGATTACGAAAACATGCGCCTGTCAATAACAGTATATTAACAGATAAAGATAAAAATACATAAGGATATTTATTTTATGTAGGTACTTAACACGCGTATGATTTGAAATCACAAAAATAAATTTGAGTTAAATTCATTATTCCGTCGTTGGTTCCGCTCTGTCAATATTTGCATATTGATTGTACACGTTCCAACAAAGCCAAGACGAACGAAAACAAACATGTGTATGAACGTCGTTTCGCGTAACATACACGCACTATAAATTCTAGTTCTACGTTTAACATATTTAAAAGTAAATCAAATATAGCATTAAAAATCATTGAAAACGTTAATATTAATCTTTATCTTGGTCGTCATCGCCGTAGCCTTCCTTTTTGTCTAAAAAGTATTTGATTAAATCAGCATGTTGGGAGAATTTCTCATCCAATTCTTTTCTACATTCAACCAATTTATCAGTTTCTTCCAGCTCTTTATACGCTTTCGCCTTGTATAGGTGAGCTTTAAAACTATTCTCATTGAGCCGTAGCGCCATGTCGCAGTCGGCGAAAATCTGAAATCAATTATAGGAGTTATTAACAAAGGTATAAAAAAAGAAAGTGTAGACTAAAAGCGTTAAATATTTCCAAGAACATAACGTGTTTCTATAACTGTAAATATTTGTAGGCAATACGCGATGTTACAATGCAGCCAATTGAACACTATACGTTAACTGTCGGTTATTTTGGCTTAGAAATACAGGTTTGATACAAAGCGTAAATAAAGCTCGCGACCGGATAGTACGCAGAATGCAAGGCCTATTTCTGTTTGTTAGATGTACTTGTGTAATTCGTACTTGCTATTGAAGATTTATTTCTACCTGACCTTGTTGCTCTCCGTAACATACAAGACTAAACACATAATGATCTTCGATAGCGTATTTGTTTTGCGTATGCTGTAAGACTATCACGTCGAGGTCTCTGGATTGAATCCTAGGTTAGTAAAAATTATATGGAGTTTTTCTGATCATTATCTGTCCTGACCGTGTCCGATACATGGCAATAGACTCACCCCCTACTACATTCGTCTACATACAGCCGGCGAAATCTGTGTGCTATATACCTCTGCCTACCCCTAGAAAAGGAAGGGACCGCCTATATATACGAGTGTATTGGTACTGGCTGTCACTTACCCCTTGTTCGTTTATTCATAGACAATGTACTATAGACGCGAGATTGACTATCCACAGCATCACGGTTGGGTACATAATGGAAGTATTGTAATGGAGGGCTATCATTAGCATTCGCCTGCCGTATCATTATGATTATGGAAATCAGTCAGTATAATTATGTTATGGTGGTAAACTTAATTATTACGTTAAAATACAGATGATTAATTTACATTTATATCTTTGGATGATAATTTTTATGTTTGATTTTTTTATTCAGTTACTTAATAAATGCGGTTTACCTTCAAACATTTATTTAAGTATACAGTTAGAGGCTTTTTATATTAATTAAAATTATTTCCGTAGATGGATCAATCGTAATTAAATAATTACATTTCATTTAAACTTTTCTTTGAATCTTACATACGCATTGGTAAAAACTATTAATATCTTTATTTATATCGTGAATTCAATGTCCATATATATTGCACTTATTATAAAATGGATGATTGATTACAATATTACTGTAAATATTATTGTTTCCGACGCACATTCGGCGTGTGAGGTGGTAAATATTGACTTATGAGTCTTTATTACTTAAGATGTCATTCTGGCAAGGTTAATGGGTGGTACTGTGGTAGACTTCAATCAATCAAGACACTGATTGTTAAATTAACTAAGTCGGTCATCTTAATTAACGTGCGTCCCTGCTTATATTATTTTTTTATAAATTTACTCGCAAAAACTGCTGTTTATAACAATAGTTATTTATTTTAATTTAGTATCGGAATACGTGGCTATAAATTTTAATTTACAGCAATTCATAACTAGCTTTTGCTTTGGTTCCTCGCATGACATCTACACGTGTTTTAGAGAATATAATACTGCAGCTCTTGATACAACAGAGCCTATTATATTATTTTATATCAGTCTATCAGTGAGTCATAGGTCCATATCTATTCAGTGGTTCATGTTTGCTACTAACAATGATATAACGTCTTGACAAATTGACCGTTGTAATATTAGTAACATAACTGTACATTTAAACTCTCTCATTTCTTTTGTCGTATTAATTTCAGTGGCATATATACGCGTAGTTTTTTACAACTATGAAGAAATGACTTACGCTTGCACTATCTATATTTATGAAGCGATGTCGCTAAAAACGGTATTGATTTCTTATGTAGAGTTAATGTAACGGTAATATTTGTATTGATAGTGATTTACATGTTTTTTTATTTGCACAAGTATCGATAAATTGTATTTATTTAATGTTGCGTGTTCAAATTAACATTCGATTATGACAAGAAACCATATAAATGTACAAAAATCGATATGATTTAACAAGCACGCGAACTCATTTAGGAATATAGTGTGAGAATGTAGATTTTTTTTTACAAATACACTCTGTACCACTTTTTGAATATTTACTTTTTGTTAACATGTTGTCTCTTTTGTATTCTCGGTAAATTTTGTTTGTGTGTAACAGGTTCGAGGTAGACGCTAAACATGTCATTGTGTCTGTTACCTTTCCACTTAGCAATCATTTTGTTGTGGTCTTTAAGGTCATGTGCGTGTATCTCTTCCTCAATTATACATAGTTAGAGTTGATTATGTGATATTAGCTTTAATTTATTTTTATTCCTGTCCAATTTCCTACAAAATATTTTATGTTCCACCGAAGGATAAAAAATCATTAGTAACGCATGTTTTTACCTTATCAAAATTCCCAAGTTTGATGTTGGTGAGGGCTCTATCGCAGTACAGCATAGAGTTGTCTCTGACTTGCTCTATGGCTCTGTTGTAGTAGGATAGAGCGCGGTCGTATTCGCCTCTTCGAAACGCCTTGGTGGCTTGTGTTTTTAGCGTGTCTGCCTTTTCACGTCGTATCTTGCGGTCAAGCGCTCGTTTCTCCGCGTCTTTACTGACCTCAGCCATCCATGCATCTTTGTCTATTTCATCCTAGAAATATGAATTAATAAAGAATTGTACGTACTCATTAAATCGAATTTAGAAATCACGAGAAGGTAAATTAGTATTCAGTGAGAAGTCACTATAAGTTACGATTTAAAATGACTGCACAAGATGTTTTGCACATTCCATGTCTCAATAGCACACCGTAGATGATTTTTAAGAATGAATATAGCCTTGGCTTTCATTAACAGAGATCGCCAGCAAAGTTAGGTCATTAACTAAAATAAAATCAAAAGTACTATATATATATTTTACAAAATATGTTATTTCAAAGTATGTATCAAAGTATTTGATTTTAAATTATGTGTCGCTATAGTTTTTATTATTTTATGACACATATTTTCCTCAAAAGTATTGTATATCACTATCTATATATTTATTTACAATAGATAGATAATATGTCGATAGTAGTTAGGAGTCAAAACCATTCATTGATATAAATTTGATAGATTGTTTTCAGTTGCGTGTACAAGTTCCATGCATCATAATATTGTATTTTTCGCGACGAATCGTGAAGACAAAACGGCTGTATAAACTAGACACTAATTGAACGTAGACTTAGGGAACGTAGTTAACTCGTGGCTATCGGCGTATGTTGATGTTTGCAGTCACAATGTTGAGTAATGTTTGAAAATACAATTTTGAACTCCTTTATTCTTTTGCCTTTTTCTGGCTATACATTACAACGCTATTTTGGTTACGACGCGGTCAACATTTATATGATAGTAAACTAAAAACAAATTATTTGATATCAAGTCATGTATTTGTAGTTATCAGATCGTTCAATTGTACTCGTACGGTTCAGTGAGCTAACTGCCGCGGCGCGTGAACGTTTACCTTGCGAACATGCCGCTAGAATATTTTCTATCCGCAAATAGTGCGGACAGCAGCATCCACATGAGGTGTATGTTTATTTATAGAGAAACGCGAGCCAAATTGCTTTCTCTTATAAAATAGATAGTCTGTGGCGTTCGGCGCACGATTGTGTACATAAAACAATTAAACATGCGTGCGCCGTGACACAAATAATGACATCACTTTAAGTATGTACGACGTTATTTATAATAGTTTTGGCATCATCGGTATCCTAATGCCAATAATGCGGGCTTGTGCATTTTGTTCGTCGCAAACTTTATGGAATGGTTACATTCGTTCAATTACGATATCTTTGATCGATATCTTACATCAAAGATAATTAATTATTATCTAGAAGAATCATAGACGAATAGGAATGCAATTGCGTTCCTGGCAAAAAATAGTAGACTCAAAGCTATTGAACTGGATTCAGACTGTTACATTTCACGGAGATCTACCAGTGAGGAACTAGGTTCTGACATACTATAACAGCACTCAGAAACCTCAGACTCGTAGTGGTGGTGACAGTCCCGAGCACATTAACTGTGTAAACAACACTACAGCGTGACCTTATCATATATTATAGTACATACGAGTATGTGTACGTATCAGCTGCAAACATTTAAATCATAAATGTGTATAAATACTAAATACATTTTCGTATTGCTATCTATATTGTATCCACTAAGCAAGAATTCGTAATTTAAGGTAAACGATCTAAAGTATGGTTTTATTGCAAAGACAATCGAAGTTGTTAAGTCATGTGATGAATATAATATCACCATCCTTACTTATAGCGAGCTGTCGTATAACATAAATAAGTTATTTCAGTATTGAGGACACTCGTCGACAAGGTTTAAATTTTTACATACTTACGTTGTCGTCAGTTTTATAGAATATAATTGAAAAACTTGCAACAAATTTATAATGAAATTTCTATTATTCGGACACATACGACGAGTTTTGTAAATATGTTCATGATGTTAAGTCAAGAGTAGCGTATGAATTCAGAGGGAGTCAATGCCAAAACTTGTTTTATGTGTTGTACCGTTGTGTAAAGGTCATTATATCCTTTGATTTCGTTTGATTATCTTATAATGGTAACAAATCATTATTACACTAGTTTTAGAAGTGAGCTCAGTGATGTGCGATGTTAGCTTGTACTAAAACGTGAATAGCCTAGGAAACAGACGCCGCGCTAACGCGCACCGCCATTCATTAGTGTGTCGCAACGCGCTCCACCCATGCACGTGAACATAATGATAACCCAGTTTCAATTTTAAATGTTACTAATACAGACGAGTCGTTGGCTATGTTGATTTTTCTTTATTAGTAAGCATACATTTAAGATGCGCAGCGTGCCTTATTTTATAAAAATATTATATTTTTGTGTCCCCAAACACGTGGCATGCGGAAGTGTATTCCGCGGATTATTTGGTACAACAGAATGAGATGTTTGATACTTTCTTACCGTATTTTTGTTATCTAGAGACTGAAAACCTTTATAATTGATTACAGTACGGTTTTCTTTAACATTCATCTTCATATCCTCGTCCACTATGACTTTTCCGCTGAGATACTGATCGGCCAACGCTTGTGCTGCATCAGCTCTCTCCTTGTCACCACTTGCCATGTCCCTTACTATATTGGATACTTCTCCAATCCGTTTCGTGAAGTTGTTCCATTCTTCATTCAGTTCCATTCTTTTATGATCTTTTAAAGCGGGATTTTTCATCAGGCTCATTTTTAAAATCGTTCTAATATTGCTTCGATGCTTTGTTTTGTGTACGACTGCGGCGTTATTAGTCAAATTGACGTAACGGCGCTCCTAGCAACGGTTGTTAAGATAAAGAGACAACAGTCGACGACCTGTTTAAATTTCTCGTTATATTTAGCCAGTGTTTTATTTTTGAGTTTGTATTTCGTTTTTATATAAAAATTATTGGACATTAAATACTTTTGATATAAAATAGTCGTTCTCTATTCGTTGGTAGTCGTTCTCCCCAATATTTACAGATAATGTTTGGATACACAAAAATAATTTAGCAATATGTGAAATGAAAAAAAAAAAGCATACGTTTATTTTTGCTCGTTTTTTTTTCAAAACATTTTTAAATACGGAGCAATTGAAACTTCGCAAACAATAGTTGTCTAGTTCAATGCTGTTTAAAAATAATTTACACGCATTTTAGAAATAGCAGATGGAAACACGTACGAAGTTTTTCAAGTACGAATCGTGTCCCGGGTGTACGTAATTGCATTTTTTTTACAAATGTTTTTACTATATTTACATCATTCGAACAACGAGTGACTTGCGTGAATTACTCCTAATTTTGTATTGTTTTATGCGTTGTAATGAACAATAATAAAAGATTTATAAATACGTGTGGACGTACACAGTTCATTATCATTTTATTTATGTACACGCTGTTTAATGTTTACTTATGCGGCGGTCTTTGTCTTTCTCGGTTTATCAACAGCGCTCTCAGTTAGGTATACATCACATAGAGTGTATTCATGTCCATTATTTAGGTCTGCTTAAAAATGTTAATTCTCGAAAGTTCTTAACTAAGATAGTACTTTATAAATGAAGTCTGTACTTGGCATGTTGTATTAATTTAGGCGCAATACGAGTATTGTGTTGTGTTATAAATACTGTTTGTAACATTACATCCGAATATGCACCTATGAATGTTAAATAACACATACAATACGAAATCAAATTGTATATTACGTGGAAATATTCCACTAAGGGCCAATTACACTGGCGGGCCCGCAGGCAAAGCAATTATTAAAGGATAATAAATCGATCATTCATTATCAACTCTATTACTATATATATTAACTAGCTTTTGCCCGCGGCTCCGCCCGCGTTATAAAGTTTTTTAGGCTAAAGTTTTCCGTTATAAAAGTAGTAGTTTCCCGGGAGCCTCTCAAACTGTCTCCATACCAAATTTCATCTTAATACGTTGGGTAGTTTTTGAGTTTAACACGTTCAGGCAGACAGATGCAGCTGGGGACTTTGTTTTATAATATATTTTTTAGAACTTTTTAAGACGAATAATCCCGTCATACATCATTGTTGCATAACTTTAACCGTTTACGCAGCGCACGCAACGGAAGCTCTCAAAACTAATAATTTTTCCCCGTTTTCGCAACATGTTTCATTACTGCTCCGCTCCGATTGGTCATAGCGTGATGATATATAGCCTATAGCACTCCAGGAACAAAGGGCTATCCAACACAAAAATATTTTTTCAGTTCAAACACGGTAGTTCCTGAGATTAGCCATTACTGCTCCGCTCCTATTAGTCATAGCGTGATGATATATAGCCTATAGCACTCCAGGAACAAAGTGCTATCCAACACAAAAATATTTTTTTCAGTTCGATCTGATAGTTCCTGAGATTAGCCATTACTGCTTCGCTCCTATTGGTCATAGCGTGATTGATATATACCCCATAGTACTCCACGAACAAAGAACTATCCAACACAAAAATATTTTTTCAGTTTGAACCGGTAGTTCCTGAGATTTGCCATTACTGCTCCGCTCCTATTGGTCATAGCGTGATGATATATAGCCTATAGCACTACACTAATAAAGAGCTATCCAACACAAAAAGAATTTTTCAGTTCGAACCGGTAGTTCTTGAGATTAGTCATTACTGCTCCGCTCCTATTGGCCATAGCGTGATGATATATAGCCTATAGCACTCCACGAACAAAGGGCTATCCAACACAAAAAGAATTTTTCAGTTTGGACCGGTAGTTCCTGAGATTAGCCATTACTGCCCCGCTCCTATTGGGTATAGCGTGATGATATATAGCCTATAGCACTCCACGAACAAAGGGCTATCCAACGCAAAAAGAATTTTTCAATTTGGACTGGTAGTTCCTGAGATTAGCGCGTTCAAACAAACAAACAAACAAACAAACAAACTCTTCAGCTTTATATAATAGTATAGATATAGTAATAGAGTTGGTATATATTAAAAGTTCAAATGTAAAGTTATATATTAAAAGTAGAGCATCAAGCTTTACAAGTTTATAAGGTTTAGGTGTGTTTTTAGATCCCAAGTAGAGCCAAGCTTCTAATTTTCGAAGGATCTCTACCAGGTCTAAGTCTTAATCAAAAAAATACTTGGCCGTTAAATATCCTTAAAATATGTTCCCGGAACTATTTTATGATACAATCATTAATAACTTTATATCCTACCATAAGTTGATAGGAGTGTTTGTGCGATGGTCGCGAAATGGTGCCTTACTTTTCAGATAACATGCAGAGTTTGAAAGAACCTGGCTCTGTGTCAATATGGGTTTGAAGTACTTTAATTAAGTAAAAATGAATACTGGTACTAGCATTTATATTCGGTATCTCTGTTTGTCCCTCAGTGTTCACGCCGCTGGGCTTCGTTCGACTGTTCGGCGTAGTGGGCGGCGTGCTGGTGAAGCCACAGTTCCTGAGGGATCTCAACGAGGAGTACTATATGTACTCGTTTGAGGAGGAGACCATACGGCGCCGCATCAACAACGCAGTCTCTACTGGTAAGCTGACAGACATACGAACAATAAATAATCCCTATCTTTAACCACGGATCAATAGTAAGAATAAACTAATTCAAATAAATTTGATTCTAATTGGCTCATTTTCGTTTTCTACCCGAAAGTAGCTGTGAGAAGCTTTTATTGGAACTCCTATAATTATAATTGGACTAAGCGATAATTGCGTATTAGCTTGGTGTGAATGTAGAAATTTACTTAAAACTAAGATTGATGAATCTGGTACTGAGGCACTTAATCATCCCTTTAAATGGCTTTGACTTATTTATTAATAAGTTTATAAACATTTATTTACTAGACTACGTTAAAAAGCATAGTGTTTACACTAAAATCGAATCATGTTCAAACTTATCCACTAGAATCTGGTCTTTGGTACAATAACCACATACAAGTGTCTGCTCTTTGTGCATGATCCCTCCAATTATATAAATATTTTCGCGATAAAAATATACGCTATTTAATATTGCTGTGATATTAACTCACGAGATATACAATCACAGTTTATCTCAGTTTTATGATATATTCTGTTGTGATTTTTTTAGGCTGTGAGTAATAGTTATTTTTTTTATTATAAACTGGTTTTTACGAACGATAGTCAATAGAATAAGTCCAGTAAAAATAAGTAACATAGTAGTTCCAGCAATGGAAACAATTTAAAAGAAATTTAACAGCCACGGAGAGATTTGTGTTTATTGTGAGAGATGCGTACAGTTTGCTATATTTGAATATTTGTTCTTAACTTAATCTCTAGTTATTACATTAAACGAATCTACCAAACAATATATAACACTCGGTTTTGTCGTGGCTTCGCCCGCGTTTAAAGCCTTTCCTGCTTCAAAAATTCCTAAATCGTTACTGTACTGTACTGTAATTAGAACGACGCCAGCGCAGTCTCTTTAAAATCAAATTAATCCCACAGCAGCAACGTACCGTGATAAAAGAAGCCTATGTGTAAAATTTCATGCAAATCAGTTCAAATGTTTGTGTTTGCTCCTGACAAATATCCAAATATTTTGACTAAAATTCGCATTCATAATATTAGTAAGAGATGAGATACAGATAATAAAGATTTACATATTTAGTTTGTCCTAATAATAATTGGACCAGGATTGAAGAGGTTGACACACCTTGTCCTTAATAATAACCGTGCCAGTGTATTTATTGAGAATAAATTAATATATGAAAAATTTCCAAGGTTGGTGTATTGAGCTATCGTATATTTAGCTCATGTTGGTGCTCAGAGATCAATATAAACATCTACTGTATATGGTAACTTTAGAATTTTAAAATGCAATAGCTTTTTTTAACGTTAGTTACGTAAAACTCATGGTTGTATGTTATAAAAATATCTCAATAGTGCCTATATAAACGCGTAGTAACTGGTCAAATGTGTACGTGAGGCAAAAACTCAAATCTGGAGAATGATTTTAAAATTCAATACAAACTAAATAATGTTTTTACATATATTACAATACAGCACATAATAGGACATAATATATTATTCATATGAAAATGTATTCATTGAGCATCGTCCTGGTTAGAGTGGCCTTTAGAATGCAGTATTTGAGTTTGTGATTTGGATTGTTATTTAAGGTAGGATGCGCACGCGCACCGTCAATATATTTATCGATGTTCATAGATGATTTAAATACTTAGCAAATTTTAAAGTTTTGTTACTTTGTTAATTGGCTGAATTGCTTGTTGAGGAGTCTTTAATGTTTTTTTTATAATTTAGATTTGCGTATCAGTTATTAGATTGAAAGTATTAATTTTGTTTTTTACTCTGTTTTTTATTTTACCATGTTTAAAGACTTACATTATGAGTAATGGTTATGACCTTTACTGGGTTTTGGTGTGACTGCCAATTTGTTTTAATAACATTTTATTAGTTCCACGCGATAAAACTATCTTGCGTCGTATGCGTGGAAATGTAATCAAATGAACAAAAACTCACCGCTTACACTTTTTTGTGGGTAATTATTTTGGTTTGATAAAAATATACCGACAAAGTTAAAAAAAGCACAATAAATAGGTAGTAATAACGGAAAAAACATGCGAATGATAAATTTATAGTTCTAATAACCTAAAGCAATAAAATAGTAAAACTAATGGGCAGTATTTCGCAAGGTAAATAGGTTCGAACAGCTGTTTCAATAATTTTTGTGAGCACAAATTATAGGAAAATATTTTTGTTGAAAATTGTTTTTTTTCTCAAAGTGAGCCATGGTCAACGCCTCTAAATAGTTTTAGCATTACCAGAAAATATTTGTGCTATCATATAATTTACCGGCAACTGGTACAGGTATTTTTACAAAACTGACTGGTATGTTATTAAGTGGGTGCCCTCAGCAAAATGACGTGCACACACTTTTTTTAGAAGCTGTCAAATTGAAATTCCTGCAATACATTTTCTTTCCTTTGGTTGTTTAATATTTTTTTTATAATATCGATATTTTTTCATTCATTTCACAGTGTATATGCCACAAAACTGTTGCGTCCGTGCATCTCCTCCTAAAGTCCATACAACAATAATAACTTTTACCCTAAACAATGCGCTAGTTTCCTTAAGAAAATATCTATATGTAATTTCCCCAGTAAACAAATTAAATATTATTACACTATCCTTAACCAAATATATTAGGACAATGACATCGACAACTAATGATATGCAATATAAATGTATACAAATGCTCAAGTGCTTATCGGCTAAAGAATTTTGTAGCCGACATAAACTATAACAAAGCTAATTGAAGTTCGTAACGTATGTTTTATCACGGCTAATTTGTCAAGGGTACAGCCACTTTTCGCTTCCTAGACACGACGTGACCGGGATAACACGAATCAACTACCCGACGGACCGACATACAAATTGAATGATTTACTATTAGACAAATAGAATGATTTAAACTTCGTATGAGTTCATAGTTCTCATGGTATCGAATTTACCATTGAATAAAAAGGAATTTGACAAATGGTATGTTTATTTAAATTTAGAATTTGTTTGTGCAAATTTGAGATCTTAAACGATAGACAATAATTTATTCAATTTCCATGTGATAATTACACATATTACAAAAGCAGTAAATCTTTTATAAATACTGTTTTTACGAAAAAGAAGTAGATGGTCATAATAATATAATAATAACTATAGTGATTCTAAATTCGGCACAATCTGTTAAAAGCTTTCCAAAGTGCTTTAAAGCTATTTTAAACAAGTACGTAAATTAAATTTGGAACGGACACTAAGTGCCGAATTCCAATAGAATGCAGTGTTATCAAATATTTGCAAATCTTCACTGCGTAGGTTATAAACAATCAGGCATAAGTTATGCGATTCAGTCATTGTTTTATTACCGCCAGATCATTAATATGCTGCTTAATTATAGCTGAAATGCGTCAGATAAATACATGTGCGTTGTACTTATACAACGAATGTGGAACATCTTACGCATCTATTTAAAAGCTATTATTGGCATCTAATTATAGAAATGTTGATCTAAAACAGATGCGGTGATAAAAAAAGTAATGCAGTTGCAACCTTTGATCTTTTAAGTCACTAAAATGCATACTTTGTAGGCGAGGTATAATGTTTAATGTGATGACTGGTAAAGATTGGAGACTGCAGCATCTCCTTTTAGAAGGTTCACCTTGTTTGTAGATGTCATGACTCGTTTGTTCCAACTTCGATGCGCTAATATAGGAGACAAGAAAATAGAGAATATTTTTGTTTTTCGTTAGAGTGCAATAAATACCAACAATATGTTTTTCTGTTGTTTTAAATATTACTATCGCTATGTAATTATTTGAATAATCTAGTTCTAATTATAATCTTGATGTAATAAATTAGATTTTAACCAAATACTATACTTTGCCCATGGATATCAGTTAATCAAATTTGTATTCTGTTTCTAAGTGAACATACTGTGTTTTTTCTGACGTATATGAACCATAGAGTATTATAAATAAACAAAAAAAAATAAATACAAATTTTGTAATTACAAATAAATTACAAGGCTGCCTCGGTGGCGTAGTTGTATTGCACGTCCGGTACAATAGCGCTCTTGAGGTCCTGGGTTCGAATCCCGGGTCGGGCAAAGTGATATTTGGGTTTTTCTGCTCAGTATCAGCCCGGAGTCTGGAATTTGTGCCCGATATGGCGATAGGCTCGCCCCCTATCACATCATGGGACGGAACATACTTGGCGAAAACTGGGTGCCCTAGTTGCGCCTCTGCATACCCCTTCGGGGATAAAATGCGTGATGCTATGTATGTATGTATGTTGTAATTACAATGCCAAAATATGTTTTCGCGAAACTTGTAAAACAGCTTGTTTTTCTGTCGTTTTGGTTTTAGATGAAGCCGGTTACAGGTATTACAACATATACACGGTATTATACATTACATATTGTGATCTAATCACTTGCTGGTTTTTCTGTAATTATTTCTAGTCTGACCTAGCACTTGATAGGTATCCTAAGCTTACTGTGTAAATATTTAAAAATGCCGATCCAAGGTCGTCTTCGTACATCAAACATATGCTATTAGAATTTTCTAGTAAATGAATATATCTAGCGACGGATAGATAAAGGTAAAATTAGATTTAAATTTTAAATATACTTACATAACGATTTTCAATATGTTTTCTTAAACCCGTCTCAGTTTCAAATTCATATGCTATACTTTTTAACATAACAAGTATTTCCTGAAATATATAAATAATCTGTAAAAAGACTGGCAACCGTGTTATTCTTTATTTGCATTGACGTCCGTACGCTGACATTAGTATAAAAATGTACTTTTATTGTACAAACGGCTAAAGCGATACAAAAATACAAAAACATTAACTCTCCACAATATTGGAACTGATATAATCTTTATATCGTTTTTGTACTATATTCGACGTAATTTTTTTTACGATCAGCGTTAATTTTTTACCCCATGGTCTGAATTAAATTACACTTTTTTGCCAATTCGTGTTTTCATGTTTGTATATAATTTTTCATTAATCGGGCACGGCAAAATTACCCCACTGTACCTGATGGTAAGGAGAGGGGGGTCCAATAGAATGTCGACTGACGAGAGATGATTAGCCCTCGCAGTCGAAACAATTGTGCCATCCTGTTGGAACCCGATATACACAGGCTGATCCCGAAACGCGACACACTTACGTGGGCCTCTATGGCGGGTTTTAACACCTTGTGTACGGTGGTCGCTATCTTGGCGGATATAAAATATATTGTAACACCGGCAAAATATTATATGGACATTAAATATTTCTTTGGAGTCTGTGCTTAATTTAAATTGACAGCTAAACTAACTAACAAATATTCAAAAACAGTGTTCAATACAAATTATGCATAGACCACAAATAAAATGTGCATATAAATATACAAATGTGGATTTGAAAGATTACATTGCTTGTGTTTTATTAATTTGTTACTGTATGTAAGGTCCAATAATTGTATAGGGGTTTTGAAATTTATATTATTATGTTGGGGATTTTTTCAAATTAGATTCGTGCAATGAAAGACGCATAATATATATTTCATCACATTGAACGGACAGTCTCATATCTAAAAACATATTTCATTGTAATTAGAGTTGAAAATACCTGATTTCGGTTTTTAATTTCGAAGCTACAGACTACTATTTTTCGTTTTAATGTCCAATCTACATTAATGTAAATTAAGTAATACTGAAATATAATATGCAGATATACGATCATCGTCTTTTTGTTAAGTGATAAAAATACGAGAATTTGACGAGGGAAAATAATAATTAGTAATAATTTACCTTCATATAACGTCGACTTTTTTAGTTATTGACGTCAGGATATACGTAAGTAGATATTAATTTTGTCTTCCTTTTTTGCATTAACCCACGAGGAAATCAATTTGTTCTCTCAGCTCTATGATCGAAAACAAGTTTTTGGTTCTCATAATTGCGATACACAGACATTATAAATTGTATGTTACTTTTTACTCAGGTGTGTTAATATTTTTATTTTTTTTAAAAACAATAATGTTATTATTTCTCGGGTGTTAATTAGACAATTTTTATTTGTATTTTTTTTTTTCAAAATCCAATTCTATATGCAAACTGTTAATACGGTAGATTACGAATATAAGTATGATAATATGTCATTGTCTCCGTGATACGGTGGACAGGTAATCGATTTAAAATGACGCAGTTGGTTCGATATTTAGACTGATGCATTTCATAGTTTATTCAGCATCATTTTATTTATGGACGTTATCTATGGTAACTGAAAATGTTTTTGCAAGTTTAAACGCAACACTGAATATTTTTAAATGGCGTTTATCTGGCGCGTGTTTTTATATCATTACGTAACGTCATATTTCTCTTCATCGCCCATCAAACTTTTAAAAACATGCTTCCTATCATAAATCAATATTAATAACGGTATACTTTTCCAAGTCTAAATTTAACGTGACGTAAAATATATTTATACCAACTGTCGATTTATTTGCGCTGCCGGGTTTAGTTATGCTGTATATTGTTACAACATTCCTGTACCAATTAACACAAACCTAGAATATATTCCTATAGTCGAAGAAGAAGAAACTTCTCGAATTAACATTAAATTAGAAATAGGGCTTCAGGATACACCGATTAAGTTGATTTTCGGATGACACAGAAACTGAGGTCTAAAGTTGATTAGATCGTTTGTATTCTATTGATTTGGAACTAGGACCCATTTATTGAGCGCTCTATTGCGTCAAACTGAAACGCAACAAGTAACTAAACTGAAATAGCCTTATACTCTACTATAGCGCCAAAAGTAGGAATAATATTTGTGATAATAAACAGCTTTTTCTATTTGCCATTATCTCAGTCCGATGTGCATGTGTATATGAAAGGTCTTTTCTACATATTCATAGATATTATTTATGATTTTTATTCCAGGTGTAGGATACATTTCACCGGAGCCAATGTACCCGGACCGTGGCGACATATCGGCGCCGCTCGATGCCGACGTGTCGATATCTAAGGATATGAAGAACGCGTCCATCACTAGGGGCAAGGAGATCCCACTGCTTCGGCTGAGGAATGGGGCGCTGCAGGCGGGCCTCAACGATCGACTGCAGCGAGTCGTGGCATTGAGAAAGGTTTGTTTTATTTGATGCATTATACGGAGTTGATAACGCGTGTAGATCGTCATGCGAATGAATGGTGAAGGAAAGTAATTAAATATAATGAAAGAGGATTGATACTTTAAATTATAATAATATATATATATATATATATATATATATATATATATATATATATATATATATATATATATATATATATATATATATATATGTCGTCATCGAGTTGATTTTTAAATGGAACGCCAATGCCATCTTATGGCATTCGACAGAATCTTCGCTACACAGCGCAATGAGGATGTCAGACGACATCAAGAAGGCCGAAAAGCTAGCAGTCAAAGAGAATGACAAGCCTATGAAAAATTAGTAATTCAGTTGGTTTTAGATCAAGTGATCAAATAATATTATTGGAGACTAGTGCTGTGGGTGCGTGGAGACTGTCTCGCGTTCCGTAGTAGTTTGTGTTGTTGGAATTATAATTGTTTTGGGACAAAAACTACAACTACTAAAATCTGACATCAGCTATTGTGATCCGGCATATCCCCACATACGCCCACGATACTTAGTAGTAATAAGCTATGGAAGACGATAACGAGCATACACCAAGCCTGCCGTTATCAGAAGTGGGATCAATGTCGGGTCAAAATAATAATTCGGAAAGTGATCGTTGGCGTGCTATATTTGAACAACAAAATGCAAACATGCGAGCATTGATTGAGGCATTACAAACGCAAAAGACGACCAATGCAGTTAATTTGCCGGAGTTTGACCCGAATAAGACGGAAACGGACGCGAGATCTTGGTGCGCAACAGTGGACTTATGTTTTGCTGATAATCCGATGCAAGGAGGCCAACTTATCGTTATGATTAGCAAGGCCTTGAAAGGGGCAGCGTCAAAATGGCTATCGTAAATTGTATATCACGGAGTGCATAGCTTGGAGTGAGTTCAAGGAACTTTTACTAACCGATTTGTTCCGACGGAAACCTTAGGGGGTACCCTCATAAAACTGCATAGTGACAAACCGACTGATGGTAAAGGAAGACTTTACAGTAGCGACGGTGACTAGTCAAGTAGCACAGCAGCCGGTAGCGAAGCCCCTAGTTTGCTACAAGTGTGGCAAACCAGGACACATTGCCATGCGCTGTACGAGCGGTGGTAGTAAAGCAGACGGAGGCGGCAAGAGCAAGGTGCGTACACAGCGACGGGTGGACCTGTGTGCAATTCAACCTCCTATGGGACCTTAGAGTATAATGGTCAGTTGCACTGTTTTTATCATAGTTCTGGTGCTGAGTGCTCTTTGATTAAAGAGAGTTTTAGTACTAAATTTTCAGGTAAACGATTTAGTAATGTGATATTGGTATGACTGGTATCAGACAGTCGTGATTATTATGCACAGAACAAACATTGTATTACATAATGATTAACGATCATCCTAATGAAATCTTATTTCACGTTTTACAAGATGATTAGTTACAAAGTGGCATAATGATTGGTCGGGAGATTTTAAATTTAGCCTTTTCTATAAACATGACTGCGACCGATTTTACTTTACATAAAGTTAAAGTTTTAAATTCAATGTGTAACATTGCCAAATAGACAATTAATTCTAGTGTAGTTGATACGAGTCTCATAGGTACTGAAAAATCGAAACTTTGATAAAATTTTAAGAGGTTATGCAGTGTTTTATAACCGTTATGCCGACAATCCGCGTGACTATAGGTAAGTTTAAAATTAAGGTAATACATCCCTACCGTAGGGTACAACAGCGACAATATAGAATGTCGTTTGATTAACGTAGGGTTCTTCGTAAGCGCGTGAAAGAACTTTTAGACGCTCGCTGTTGTCAACTCTATAAAATAGTTTAGACAGTACCTGCTTATACGAAGTTTTCTGAAGGTGATTTCGTTTTATTAGAAAACGAGGAGCGAAATCAGACTAAATTAGACCCAAATTTTAGAAGTCCGTTTAAAGTGATTGAAGTTTTGCGTGGTGATTATTTCGTTACACGTTGCAAGCTTTGAATTATAACTTAAATAGAAATATGCTTATGATCGATTACGTAAGATGCCAGAGGGACATGTACCAGTCGAAGTAGAAATTCATGAGATTCCCAATGCTGATGAGCAAAATTAAGTTAATTATAGTGTGAACACGAGTGTGAACTCTATCGGCCGTAGATAGTCGACCTGCTAGTGGATGATACGTAGTCGTAGCCCGTTGGAAGTCGGTGTCTCTTGGGGTAACCCAAGTAGTCCGTGGGTGTGCGGTGGGCGTACATCTCTAGTGGAGGTCGTGGTCTGCAGAGACCGTCCCGTGTGTAGTCTGAGAGGGATGCACACGTGCGTTTTACGTGGATCGTAAAGACGCGTCAGAGAGAGAGTTGGTGATGACTCTTCGGCTGAGAGAGGCCGTGGCGATAGAAGTTTTTACTCGGGTATTTTAAGAATTAAAAATACTGGCAAGTTTATTAATGATCAGAGTGAATTGTTATAAGAGATAACGATGGTACATGGCTCTTCGCGTTACAATGTTGTGATGAGTGAAAGAGGATTGAGGTATCTAGTTAATGGGTTCGATAGAAGAAATGTACGTTAGAGTTTATAAGGTTGCATAGTTTGTTTTTATTACTATTTTTGTGATATTTAGTAGAGATATCATGGTCAGGTATGACCGAGTGTTATGCAACAAGGGTACTTGGTGTTGGTTTTTGTCGACAGGTTAACACACGTGGACGTGTGCAAGCAGGATGGCCGTGTCGTCATCGAGTTGATTTTTTAAATGGAACGCCAATGCCATCTTATGGCATTCGACAGAATCTTCGCTACACAGCGCAATGAGGATGTCAGACGACATCAAGAAGGCCGAAAAGCTAGCAGTCAAAGAGAATGACAAGCCTATGAAAAATTAGTAATTCAGTTGGTTTTAGATCAAGTGATCAAATAATATTATTGGAGACTAGTGCTGTGGGTGCGTGGAGACTGTCTCGCGTTCCGTAGTAGTTTGTGTTGTTGGAATTATAATTGTTTTGGGACAAAAACTACAACTACTAAAATCTGACATCAGCTATTGTGATCCGGCATATCCCCACATACGCCCACGATACTTAGTAGTAATAAGCTATGGAAGACGATAACGAGCATACACCAAGCCTGCCGTTATATATATATATATATATATATAATATTATGTTGAAAATGGTATATATATAAGGATTAAGAGTTATACAGAGTCCTGTTGAGAAAACTAAGGTACTAGCGTAGAAACTCATTGTGAATGCGCTATTTAAATATGTACTTATCTATTTAATTACTCAGGGCGTCCTTTTGTCATAACCACGATCACCAATTGTGTATAATATCTACTTGTTATCGGAATCGTGATAAAAAACAAATCCATTTTGTTTTTAAATTACTCATAAACGTTTACAAGTTTGTTCACACGATTTCAAGTTGCTAATTATTATGAATGATTGATGATGATATTACATCTGAATATATTTATTATTTGCCTAGGTTATGTTCGTGGCTCGTTCTAGTGTTCCGTATAATTCAAACTTGTAAAATTTTACTATAAATATTGTAAGAATTTACACTCCAGCCACTATGGGAATTATTTTCCATTCTCCATGGTAAAGGCGGTTCAGATAAGCTATGTTATAACAAACATTATTCGGCATGCAGTATGAACATGAATTATGATGCAATATATTTTATGTCGCACCGATATAATGCATTTTATAAAGCTATCAGCATTTGTTATAAAAATTGATAAAAAACGTTGAAGAGTCTGGCTGATAAACCAAACCGGGCATAATTTATTACTTCCGCAGGTGGTTAAACTATTGAGCAGTTAAAAAATATGTGTGTGTGTTGTCGGGACGTGAAATAGTATAAAAAAAATATTTGGTTTAATTTATTAATAAATTCAAATAAATCATTTTTAATTAATTTTATTAATATGGAGTTAATTGCAAACAGTGTTTTAATAAGTATATTTTTCCATTCGTTTTAGGAAGTGGAAAGCCAGCGCAAGACGTCATCTCTGCAACGTAACGTGGTGTATCCGCTAGCGATGTTGCTCCTACTCGCGTTGACCACCATCACAGTGCTCATGGTGTTGCAGAACACGCTCGAGCTGCTCATCGGGATTAAAGCATTGCCGCTCAGTACCAGGGTGAGGATCTTGATTTACTAGTGGTGGAAAGAGTTACACAATTTTGTCGGTCACCGTCTATTGAAGAGAAACTCTAGTTCTGTTTATGAAAGATTTATTTTATTTTGTTTATTATGTAATTAGTTTGCAACCGAGTAACCACAAAGCAGCCATGGCTGTTGTAACTGTTGTTATTTGAACGTTTTTGTGACCGCGTTCAGGAGCACATTATTTGGTTGTTTAATATAGGAGTAATGTGATATGTATGATATGTATATAATCCCTCTCAGTAGTAGAGGAGGCCCGTGCTCAGCAGTGGGCAAGTATATAATACAGGGCTGATATTATTATTATGAATGTGATATGTGATGAAGTGTGTCGTGGTCAGCAATTCACGCTGGGCATAGCGTCGCTGTCGAAGCTGGGCTGGGCGGGCGCGTGCCTGGAGGCGGTGCTGATCCTGTACCTGCACGCGGCGTCGCTGACGGGGCTGACGCGGCCCATGCGCGCGCTGCACGTGCTGCCGCGCGCGCGCCGCACGCCGCTGCCGCGCATCATCGCGCTGTGCGCCGCGCTGCTCGCGCACTCCACCGCGCAGCCGCTGCTCGTCAAGATACTGGGTGCGACACGCGAATACTATTATTTTTTTTTTGTTTTGAATGACGAGACGAGTTTGCTGTTCGCCTGATGGTAAGCGATGCTACCGCCCATAAACAGAAGAACCACCATCCAACACCTTTGGATAGTGATTAATTACAAAGTATTTTATGGTATTCCACTGCGCTCGCCATTTTGAGATATGAGATGTTAAGTCTTATTGTGTCCAGTAGTTGCACTGGCTACAATGTCCTTCAAACCGAATACAACAGTGATTACACACTACTGCTTGGCGGCAGAAATATACATTGCAATGGTATCTTCCCAGACGGACTCTCACGTATGACAGACTTACCAACAGTACATTGTATTGTACTGTACCATCACCAGTGTATTTATTGAAAACATTTATCCGACATAACAAATATAAATAATACATAAAACGCGTTCATTCACCAGGTATAACAAATTTCGACCTGCTCGGCGAGTTCGGTCGCATCGAATGGCTCGGCAACTTCAAGCTGGTGCTGCTGTACAACGCGATCTTCGCGGCGACGGTGACGCTGTGCCTCGTCAGCAAGTTCACCGCCAGCGTGAGGCGCGAGCTCTACAACAGGTTGGTGGAGAATGTCAACATTGTGGCGCACTGCGTCTCTTTCCTCAACAACTGACCCAAACACGCGCGCAGCCGGGGCGCTCTCAGCCAAGTGTGGACCATCAATGATGGATAAGGATTCAGGGCCAGTGCGTAAAATTAGCCCTGGATACTACCGACTATTTCTCTGTTGATCCGTCAAAGACGCACCACAAGTTCCACTTCGTATTTTAGATCAAAATGTACACTATATGTTCTTAGTTACATGTAAATTTTGAAATGAATTGTAGTAAAAATGTGTATAAATTATATTAATATAAGCAATGACGAGTTTGGTGCCGTTTTTGACAGATCTTCAGTCATATTGCTGCTGAGATATTCCTTAGTGATGTGCGTAGGAGAAATATGTGTGTATTTATTTAACATTAACATTTTCTCCTACACATATAATTGTGGGCTTGATCTAATGGATTGTAAATTGCAATTCATCAAATGATTGTAACACTGAGTATCCCCCTCCTATATGTTGCCATAGGCCTATTGATTATATTGTTATACTGTATGTCTTGGGCTGGAGGTCAGTGACGTAATATATTTAATTTAGAGTTTTACTGAGTAAAGAAAGGGATATCTGAAAATGTATAACTTTGATAATAAAAATAAATGATAAAAATAGTAATACATAAAACAAAAAATATACAAATTAAATTATAGCGTAAGTTAGAAATTTTTAAATTCCTTGCATTTATTTTTCGCCTATCAAATTAAATTATATTATGTTCCTAATTGTTTTATGTGGTTCTGTGTGTCCAATTTTATGAGTAAAATTAACAAATTATTTATAAAGTTTTTGAGGAAAGACTTTTGATAGAATTTTGATTTATTTTACCAATGAGACTGAATTTGTTAAGGTTATAATTTTTTTAGCACCAGGTTATTATTTATTTTATTATATTACACTACCTATAGTATGTTATAATGTTTTAAATTAAAATGAATTTGAACATCTTGTAATATTGCCATGACGTTGTATTTGTAAGTGATAATGGTATTCTATTTGTATTTTATAACTATAATTATTGAGGTTTGCGCTAAACATGAACAGATGTTGTAAATTTATTATATTAAAAGACAATTAAAGACTGTAAAATTAGATTTAAATAAGATTAATGTTTGTTTTTGCTCAATGACACATCACATGTATATCCTGCAATGGTGATAAATTACTGTTTTGTTGGAGGCTCATTAATGTTTCTAGTCTAACTGATCTCTGTTGCAGGTATATTTGCTAATTGACGAGCTTGTTACGTCACAGATTCATTTAACCTGCTTACAAATATTCATCTGCGGCCATTACTAACGCGCAAACTTACACTCTTACATGATATTGATGGAAATTGATATGTTTTAGTAAAGTGTGCTTGAAATATTTCTACTAAACGTAGAATAAAGATGCCTGTGGTGCTAGCGTGTACGTGGAGTACACACCGCATAATGTACCACCAACCACAATATCTCTTAATGTACTTACAGCTGTTATATAAGTAGGGTGTTCTTATTTAAGTTTTGTGTGAATCTCTTGTGTTTGAGAGTATCATAATTGTAATATTTAGAGTGTGCGAATTTTATACATTTGTATTACATTGTACCAAACGTTGAGATTGCATTTCAAATAATACATATAAAAATTGTTACCGTTTTTTTATTTCCACCTCCACACTTGTAAATTGTACTACTGATTTATATATTCATTCCATTGCTATATTGTCAAAAAACCTCAACAATCATAATTTATCATGCGCCTTGCTTATCAATTTGCTTCCACACCATTGCATTTGCACTGCTTTCGCTTGTATACCTTATTACTATTGAGTTGATTTATTCAGTCTCATTTGGTTATTTTCTTTTCTATGTTATTTATATGTTGCTCTCTATTATTTAGATTCAAATGGGTTGCCGAGGTATTTACTCTGCGCGAGGAGCCACCTGCCAACATTTCACTCATTGCAACCAAGCCAGAAAGGACTGTAGTTGAAGAGGCAAAAGAACAACATATTCCAGATAGTGGAAAACAAAAATGTGAATGATTTTACTGTGTATTATAGGCTGTGGTATTACAAACTGAGGGAGGATGTATCCCAGTTAACTCTCAAACAATATGTTCACTTATAGTGTTAATATGTGAAAAATAGACTAAGACTCAAATTTTTAGGCATGTCTGAATAAACTTTATGCAGTTGTGATCAGGTGAGAATATTCATGTTGTTGTATAGAGATTGTGTTGAGAGTTGTATATATGAACATTAATTTACAAATAGCAACAAAAATAATTTAAAGAAGGAATTGCACAAATATGTCTTACCAGATAAATTGATTTAATTTTTAGTTAGGTGTTATGTGGTCAATGGCTATGATGTGAAGTTCCTGATGTAACCTGCATTTCAAAGTGAAAACTAATATAATGGTACTATAAATATTAGTGAAGCAATCATACTCAACTTTTTTTTTATAAAGAATATAAACATGTCTTAGTTATGTCACCTCAGGCCACAGAGTAAATTCATTGATCTACTTAAATGTCTGAAAACTTAATTAAAATTTAATATTTAAATTTTAAAGAGCATGAATTACTCATTTAATTTATTCTGTGTACAATTCTAGTAATGATCTTGTGTCAAGTTTCTTTAATTTTAATAAGATGTTTTCATAATCTGGAGGTCCAGTTGCGAAAGCTCAGTTGACTGCAAGAGCTAGCCTGGTGTGCCACAGGTTGAGTATAGCTGGGCTAGATCTATTTTAAGTCTGCACTGGCGAATGTAGTTTAAAAAGTGCCTATATTTTGCCCAGTGTAATGCTAGTTTGAATTGCAAGTTATGATAATTTCGCTTTGCATTTGAAGAATAGCTGTTCTGTAGACAAAATCAAAAAAAGCACACTCTCAAGTATTATATTATGAATAGGACAAAGTATTGATAATGATGTCAAAGAATATTTATTTATTTACTGAATATTGATTGTATCGACACCATATGATTAGGGGTAATTTTAATTTTATATTTGTTATCTGTGATGCCTAGTTTAGTTTTGTATTGTGTCTTTATTTTATACTATTGAATAATGTAATTAAATAAAATATAAATGAAACTTCAACAATAAGGACCATTTATTTATTTATTTTTAGTTATTACCAAGTAGTGCTTTCCACATCGCCCTGCTTTCCCGCCTTTGAGAATTAATTTTCTAGGATTGTTGCGCACCACATCCATACTCTGATTACTGTTGAGACCCAACAGAAAACCTAGATTAATTATGTCATGGACATTACGCACATGCATTGGACTCTCTGCTCCACTGGTAATAATAATATTTTTTGAATCACCAATGGCATGGTACAGATGTGCATTACTGATAATATTTTTCCTAGATGTTGAGTCTCTTATGGCTGGTGAATACATAATTTCAAAGAAAATCCCTTTATTTACAGCTTGAGAGTACATTTTTCGGTGTATTTTGAAGGGTATCCTGCCTTCTGGCTCGAAACTTATCATATCTATGTCAGTGGATGCACATGCATGTTGAAATGCTTGCAGGGTTTTTGGTACTACAGCTACAATATCATATTTCTTGAGATTTTCTGACTGATTCATTTTGTGAGCAACATTTGCATCGGAATACTCAAACGTTACCCTTTGTAAAACATTCATCATACTAGATACTTCGACTGGAATTTCGAGTGGCGGTGGTAAAAAGTCCTTTCGATCTTCCGCTTTCTTTTTCTTTTTTAGGTTCATCGCTTGGTTCTTCAACGTATGTGTTAATAGCTATAGTGTCGAAGCCCAGTTTTTTTATCAAATGTACTTGATCCAATGGGAAATCTCGACTTACAGATAAATCGCAAAACACCCAAGCACGAGCAGACATATTGTTGTTTAAAAATGAATTACATACGAACAAAATAATGCGGAGAATTTGCGTCGCTTTTTTAGACGATTTTTATTTAGAAAAGGATAATTCTAAGAAATAAAGTACAAGATAAATATGATATACAGGTTATAAACAGACATGTTTTTTTGACACTCCGTGTGCAGAGCTATTGACGGTTCAAACTTCCAAGTATTAGTGTTACAAGTTCTCAAAAATATTTATCCTTAGAACCGAAGCCAATGCCCTATTGTATTTTAAATAAACTTACACATAGCTACTACAGTCTAAGATAATTTATAAAGTTTTATATATCTAAGTGCACCTTACCCTATTTTTTCTATAGCACGAAGTCCCCAAAAATATGTCATTCCACTTATTTGCCCCGATACTGGGACAACCCCTACGTTGGGAACCCTGTCAAGTACACCGTTTGACAGCTATTTTTGTTCCTTCTTTTGAAAAGAACAAAGGACAAAGTTATGCAGCCGCATTTGACATATGTTGCAGATCGTAGTTCGTTCAGAAATTATATTCATCTTTTTTCTTCAAATCGATACTAATGTTTGAGGATTGGTGTATAACTTTTTTCAACCGATTCAAAGCCAATTAAATTTATGGACCTAAAAAGAATATCCCACAATTGTCAATATATTCTTTCAATACAATATTTACGCTTACTACTAACAATTGGCGAAATCACAGATAAAAGTTGGAAGCTAGAATATATGTACCTATTATTACTCTTAAAAGTTTAGTTTTGACTATAAAAACATTATGGTGGTGCACATTGTTATAGCTGGAGAATCGCAATGTGAAATGTTTGCACAAGTCTGCTTAGTTGCAGATTATCTCAATCAAAAACTTCCTAACTTTTGCTATAAACGAATCGAAAAACCTGTACTAGAATGGGAGGTCAGCAACTTTCTATGCAATGATTTATACTATTCAAAGACTTTTACATTGAACATGTATGTAAACAGTGCCTGATATCTATGATCCAACTTGTAGAGCAACGATCTAAAGATTCTTGTTCATTTAAATTGATTTGATTAATCAATTGCATTCTAGATTTGAGATTTAAAGATTTCATAAAACACGAGAGTTTTCATCGCGTATTGTAGCGTTGTCTCATCGCCTCAGTGTCTACCCCACTCGACAATCTACGTCTTGTTCTAGGCTACCTGATGGCAGTTTACTTTTGTTTTAACATAATATTCATATTTGTAGGCTTGGTTGTGCAAAATTAACCAAAGAATAAATGGCACCATAAAGGATCGCCTGTTGTGTGGAAGGAAATATTATTGAAGGGTAGCCAGCCTCATTATATTGGTGGAGCCACTGAGTTTTTGGATTATTGTCATTCATATTATGAATTTGATTCGTTCTTTGCGTCTGAGAAATTTGGAGGCCTTGTTGAAAATTTCAGTCAGTATCAAAAGAAACTTAGAGATGAAAAATTCGAATTGTCCAAACGAGCACAAAAGCTTGAAATAACCGAAGAAATACCTAAGTCAAACTTTGTGGTGAGCATAATGGGTGCTGGGAATCCATTAACTATGCATATTATATCCGGATTATTGGAAATGACTAGTGGTAAACAGAATATTTCGAAAATATATATCTATGACAACGATTGTACTGAACAATTTATGAATTTTGTGGAAAATGATTGTAGTTTTGTTGGAACATACAATCAACAAAAAGTTGTCAAATATGTAGAGAAAATAGGCATAGCACTTACGCAAACTGATTTACTTATAATAATGGATCATGTGCCGTTTAAGTAAGTTTACGTTACTAAATAATATTCTATACCTCTTTATACGTTGGGGAGCAGTATAATCTTACAGCGTTTATTCAGTGGCAGCTTAAATAATTAATATTATATGAAATGACTTATTACTTTTGGATTAAGTTATATAAAGATGCATCAATCTATGAGAATTTGTTATTTGAGAACAGTCGTTAATATTTTTAAATAATAGGTATTTGGTTTTAGAAATGAACTCGCAATAGGAGATTGGCTTCATGCAAACAAGCAACTTATGGAAAATATAGCTTTAATGATAAATGCTTCTGCATCACGAAAGATGTACGTTCTTTTCCCAAATTTAGGACCGGCTTGTTATAATGCTACGGTGCTAATGAAAATGGCTAATATTAATAAAAATAATATAGCTGTCGCTACCTCGGATTTGGGGCTAGAGACACTTGTGCCTGTTGCTGAAATTGCTCAAGTACCTTTGAAAAATATATTTTGTCCTCCAGTTTGGGGTTTTGTGGGTATTAATCATTTAGTAGATATTCGAACTACGGTTCATAAATATAATTCCTTTGAACCGTATAACAGATATACGAAAGTTAGAAATTCTACTCTAAATATTGGATCAGTAACTCCGGAATTGAGAACTATGGAATATCTGATGTATTTCGATGAATCTTTGTGGAGCAAAGTTGCCGAAAATAATGTAAGTAAATAAATTATTCGTCAAAATTTGACGGATAAATTATGGCAAAATTTAAAAGTAATATTAACATACCATTGGTTTGTTTTAAGGAAAAACGCACCCTTGGACAAGTTTCCATAAACAAGGCAATAGCAGTATTAAATATTATAAAAGTATGGCTTTTTGAACCACACTTAGATCAAATTGTTAATTTAGGTATACGGTGCAACGGTAGGTATATTTTATTCTGGTTATGACTATGTACATAGTTAAATCTAGCTTTTACTAGTTAAAATGTGTCCTTAATAAAAATGAGTTGTAAAGGTAATAAGTATTGATTATATTTTTTTTCATTTTGAATTTTTGTGATGTGTCCAATAGCGCTTCCTTTCCTTACTTACCTCATATTTTTTAGGTTCATTTGGATTGACATTTGATGGTGCGTTTTCTCAACCTGCTCAATTTGTTGACGGAGAATGGACACCTGCCAGCAATTTTATGCAACCAAGAGATTCGCAGATGAAATTGCCGTATTTACAACAAATAGCAGAGCTTATGATGAATTTGAAAAAACGAGAATTGCCCCAAATTATTCCTGTTTATCAATGTTATTGTAGACCTAAATTTTATAAGAAAAAGCATGTATGGTAATTTTAGTATCGATACCAAATGTCATCGCACGAAGCTAATCGATGTTTGAACGAAGGCGCGGAGTGTTTGATCTTCATCCTGTTTTTGAACGAAATCAACGAACGCCGTTCATTTCATTTAGTACACAGCAACACTAGTGCCACTCGGGAGGTTGGTGTTGTTGGTTGTATTACTTCGAGGAAGCAGGAATGTTATGACGTGCAGTACTGCCTTTGTTTCGATAGTATACAGTTTTGATTTAATCCAAGAATTCAACAATAATGTGATATAGAACGCACTATGTTTACGTGCGGTCGTATGGCGACATGATTCTTTCCAAAGTATGATCGTGCCAATAGGAGTTATTAGCATAGTTAGGTGCCCGTATTGGTTAAGTTGTGTGAATGTTGTGCCAATAATGAGATAGTGGAGTGTTGTGATGTGGTTATGGGACATGTGGGGCGTGCTGTGGGCCGTGGGGGCTGTGGGCCGGCTGGATGGTAGTGGTGGCTACGCCGTTGGAGCCCGCGCCGCTGGTCCCGCAAGGTGAGAGGTGGAACCTTGCCTCCTACGCTCCGCGCTTGCCGCTGTCTTACTATGCATGCGCTTGTGCACCATAATATAATACCTTACACACATTTTGGCACAATTGTTGTCAATGTTTACATTCGTTTAAAAACTGTGTATAACTTTATTTAGGTTTGAAATAAACATTTAATTACATTCTTAAACTTGTACCTTATTTTTTTAAACTAATCCTTGCAGAGATCTAGTTCTGTTAAGTGTATAAAAATAATGTGGTGTGGGTAGTTAAAATTCATATAAATAAAAATAATGTAAAAAGTTATACTAACAGGTTGAAGTTTGACAAATTGATTTTATTTACACAAAACAACTTTTTTATTTCCTTTATTTTTAAATTAGTATGTTCCTAATTATGACACTCTAGTATATGTTTACTTCAAGAATAATTATTCCAGGATATAAATACCTCCATTCAAATATGTTAAACTGGATGCTTAACCAGTATTTACCTAAATTTCTGAACTTGTGATTCTTAGAAGATAACATTTAAGTGATTTAATTAATTGTTTAAGAGACTAAACCATTTTAAATGGAGACAAATGTGAATGAAACATGATAAACAAAACTTTATTATTTGCTTCTTTTAGTAGATATTTATAGGAGGCCTGTTCTTTAGATCTGTATTAATTCTTAATTAGGTAAAAAAAACTTGTCCTTTATGCAGCATAAGTTTATAAAGTTCTTTTTCTTTATTCTTTCATCATGTTTTGTAAACCCAAATATGTCCTCAGATTTGTTTGTTTAGTGGTAGAATGGAGTTAAAACTTATTGCTTAAAAATGGTTTATAATTTAGCAGATGTAGAATTTACATTAAATTTATTATTACTAATGATAAGAATCATGAATTGAGATTTCTTAAGTTAGATGAAGTTTATCATTATTTGTTGTGTAAGGGCTTTAGTTAAGTTAAAAACCAATAAAAACTTTTTTAATTTGCATTTGCAATGGAGCAGCAAAATAAAAAATATATAGCACCTATTTAATGTTGGTGAATGCCTATTACAAAAAAAAGCTGGTAACACAAGTAATAGTTGTGTGATGTTTCAGATTAAGTCTATCCATGTAAGATATTTTTTTAGCCAGATTTTGCATATATTTTATGTGGTGCATACATTGTTCTTACTTTTCAAATTCTGTCTAGATAAGATAGACATCAGTTCAAATGGGTACTTCAACAAAATTCATAAAAAAAAAAAATTACATAATTATCTACATAGGGTTGCTAGGGCTGGCACACACTGATAGGTTGGCAGTTGGTACAGTGCAATTTAAGGGTATTAAATGTAGAAATAATAAATATGAGCATGGTATCAGAAAAGAAAAATAAATACCCAAATAGACTATTTCAGATGAATTTCAATTGAAATACCCACTAATTTTTAAACTACACATATTAAATGATAGTAGCGCATACCCTGGCTTCGTGCACTAGGTATTACTATATGCCTAGTTTTTTTCTGATGCATAAAACATTAAGGCCCCTCTCCAAGCTAACGGCCTTGAACAATTCGTTCCATACTCGCCGCGCGCGAGTTATGAGCGGGAATATGCATAGATATATAAATAATATGTTTAAAAAGTCAATTTTAGGCCTTATTGACAAATTTATACTACAGAAATATCGTAATTTTTTTAAGTATGCAGTGAATGTGGCCAACCAGCAAGTATCACCTTCAGTGGCCTCATTGCAGTAAGACAGAACTAATACACCATAATGAGTCGCCAGTACCTTTTGTAAGATGTAAACAGATTGATCCATTAATATATTATATATAACAAAATTGTTAATTTTTATAATGTAAGGAATTAAATCTTAGTATTCATATATTTTATGGTTCGTTACGAACCTATTACTATTCGAATATGTATATAAAAACACGTAAACATAGGTAAACATGTTGGCAACTAACAAAACCATTTGGCAAGGGCACTGTAAATGAGCACAAATCACTTATACAAGATTTGCGAAGACATCTAAAATGAGCCGCAGTAACAGGAGTACACGGCGTTCTAATGACGGACGATCGCTTTATTTGGCGCGGAGGTCGACCGCAAATCCCTACAAATTGCTTCGAGAGACGATAATCTGGCAGCTATTGGGGGTCAACTTGAAGCCGAAGAGGGCACCGCCGTACCCTCGCTCCTCCTAGCTCGCGCATTAGTTCCCGCTACGCGGTGGAATGTTCTCTTTTTCTTTTAATCGGACCGCATTGGGTATTTTCGGATTTCAATTTGTTCCGTTCTCGTTAGGGGAATTGTTTAGTTATTGGCATCGGTTCGCTTCAGTTCGACTATTTCATTAGTTCTTTCAATTATGTTATACCTACGACCGTTGAGAGAAAGAGCAGAGTACAGTCTTATATTGCGCCAACAATGGTAGAGCTAAAGGAGAGCGAGCTTTGCGATAATATAAATTATCTAAATAGTTTTCATGCAATAATACCCTGCAAGGATAATTCATGTTACGTCGTTAATGGCTCAAAAACTTAGCTTGGTTATAATGTTAGCGATCTCTTGATATAAAGTATAGCTTATAACCAAGGTGGGGAAAACCGAAAGAGACTGCTAAATTGATGTGGAACTGGGCGGTCGGTGTGCGTTCGTTGCACTCGGACAAGTTTGCAAAAAATATAAAAACTGACTGCTGAGTGTCCCTTGATAGTAGTCTACAAAACATGTAGCTGGATTTAGTTATGAGTGGAAAGTGGAAGAGTTAGGTAATCTATGTACAACAGTTATTCACTACATTACGAGAAAGACAATCATAAATAGCTACAATGACATCATTTGAAAGGGAAGCGCACCAAATATGGCATTGACACCTAACCGTCGTCTAAGAACAAAAAATGAATGCGACATAACACTATTCAACGGCTTCAAGGTACAGCACGCTTCGTTCAATCCTGATGACAGAAACTTTGTTTTCATTCGGTACGCCAATGTGTCGTGATCATGACTTAGAGAGACGTGTTTCCGCACAACGAAGCGGCTAATGAATGTTACATAAGCGGGTCGCACGTCGGGAGCCGACGATGCCGATGGGCGCACATTCACTTACAATATTAATCTCTCTGCACATATTCTAAACGATTGGGATTTAAACATACGTATCCGGTCGTGTTAAGTAAACTTTGGAATCAACATTTTGATAATTCATACGTAAAATTTTCGACTAATCAAATGCTTACTCTGCTTTAATTGTAGCCGAATATTGAATATCTTAATGTGATGTATAAATACTAGTTTATAAATAGACAACAAAGAGTGTAGTTGGTTTAAAACAAAAATTAAGTTTGTCAAGTCCTGCTGCCATAAGATGGTTAAATTTGAATATCATCATAATATATAAAATAAGGACAGCAAAAAAAACTCTAATTATATGCCAAAATAAAACAAAGATATGTCTTTCTACGTGGGAGGTTGTCGCGATTCCTTACAAGGCCGTTATGTAGGAAGACCTATGTATAACATATCGGATCATTGCTTCTAAATCTGTACAATCTATATAGATAATACTATGTATATGTTGTAAGTATATGCCATGTTGGTAACGTTGGGTGTACGTTTATTAACCGCCAGCCGCCACGTGACTGATATTAAGTTGCGCTGGTGGCTCGGACGGTCGCACGACCCGAGGCAGAGGGACGTATCAGTTGCATAACAAACGGGCGCTACGGTGTCCGGCTAACGGGACCGTGGTGTGATGTGAACTGGGGAGCCCCGGCCCCCGGCGCGGTGCAGCCTGACGCTCGCCACCCGAACAGCTCGCTCGGTTTCTCCTCAGATGTCTTACTAAATTAATTCCGAATATTATTTGAAATGTAAATGAACTACGCCAATAGGATCATAGTGAAGAAATATACACGCCATGCAACCTCACGCACCATTCCAGTTTTATCCTATTATCACGGAATTCTAGCGTTTTGAAAGCATGGACCTTTGAGAATCGGCCGTTGTCGTGCGATCGTGAACGCGACCGTGACAGATTGGACACAATGATCCGGTGCGGATGCAGCGATGGCGAGCAGCTTTTTAAATTAGAAAGAAGGTCATTCGGACACTGAACACTCATTTAATTAGTCTGGATAGAGGTGTATAACATGTACTTTGTAGTTCTGTATGGAGTGGTGAGCCGGGCAGTGCGGAAGGCGTAGACCGCGAATCCTGTTTAAGTTTGCGCGAGTGCGTCCATCGAACTGGTTTGCTGGGGGCAATGAGTCTCATTACATGGTAAATGACTTCGCTACCGGAGGCTCGTTACCCGCGCGGCGCGGCGGCCCGCACCTATACTGTCACGTTTACATTTTAATACTGATTATAATCATTATTAACACTTTGTGAATACATCATTAAAATGTCATCCTTAAAATTTGTTTATAAGTGGTCACAACATGATATCTCATCTTGCTATACAATATTATAAATGCGAAAGTTTGATACTTTTAATTTTGGGAATTTCTCCCATGGGAATTAACGGAAATTTAAAACCTGATATTGTAAGAAGATGGTGACGGCGTCGCAGTGTTTTACCGATTTTTGTAGATTTGCTCTTCCACATCTAGTTACACATCGAAAAACCGTCCGAAATTAGCCGAACGCACTCTATATATATTTAGAGTTACTGACAATGAGCTTTAGAAATATTAGGCGACTCTTTATATTTTGTTATTTCTTTACGTTTTCTATTAAATAACAATTAACAAATCATAATGAAATTCGGATTTTAGTTTATACACATAAGATAATACATTATTTATCTATCCGTAATTCACTTATGACTCACTCTTTGTATTATTTCTTTATTAAAAATACATGTCTTTGTTCTATACATTACGTATGCCCCGTTTATGTTAACCTATACATCGCGCTGATCCTTTTTAATTTCAACGAATTTGTAACGTTTTCAAATGTTTCAATTAAAAAATGTAAAGTTGTTGGCTTCAGAATCAAGATAAGTCTCAATTGGAATTGTCGTCTGATCTAAACCTTGGCAAATTGAATTTAAACAATAAAATAAAATCCAATTCGCTGTACGTTATTAAAATGTCATCGTAGCATAAAGAAATGCCTCTTTGATGTGCGACGCCTTTGTTCCCTCTAACGAGTTACCCAAAGAAGTTGCTCTCTGACTTGGCTCGACTAAAACGAGTGTTAAAACCCGCACTTTGATACCTGTTTCGCTAAAAGGTGGAAGCGAAATTTATACTTATATTCTACCGTCTCACTGGAAATTTTAGGTACTACACTGTTTAGGCACTATGTCATAATATTTTTAAGCACAGACTCGCAAACAATGAAAGAATGACTAGGTAAGAACAAACGTAAAAAATCTCGCAAGTACACAGTAATGTTTAGTACAAAGACGACAAATGGATAAACCACATTGTCAATTCTTGTGTAGGAAACAATGGTTTTAAAATTTGCGTGCAAGATCTTAAAGGAACAATACTTGGAAACATTATTTATCTTGATAGTTTTTGGCCTGTGGGTAAGCATCATAATAACGTTACGACACGATTTATCAATGATGCGAATGTTGCGCCACGGCTTGTCGTCGGCGATTGTTTTGGCCTCGGTGCTGCGCTGGAGTTGCTGTAAGCTTCTTCACTGATAAGTGAGAATTAGGAAACAATATGTTAACACTTAGCCAATTGTTTCAAAGAAAACAATTTTATTAGAGAACATGCAATGTTAGGAGCGTGACTGACACCAATTGTCCGCATGAGTTTTGCTATGTGAATGTATCGTAAGGATAAACATATGAATTATTTGTTTTTTTTTTCGATTTAGCGGCATAAATTCAATTATGTTTCTTTATTCCCAAAGTTAGAGGCAAACGCAACTAGTGCTTTCCTGAGTTTAATTCGAACAAATTTCAATCTCGGACAACTTTATCTACGTTTTTTTTTAAATCGAAAAACACAAATTTTCGTTGCCTCATCCTGGCTTTCAACCCAGAATTTCAGTTTTAATTCGGTGAATCTGCTTCGTGCTTCTTATAGCTATCAAAACTTATTCAGTAATCATTTTATGATTTGAATATAACATCGCTTTGCAAAAAGGAATAAAATGGATACTATTTCAGAGATATGTAATAGACTTATTTATAGTATTTTACAGATATTTAACATACTTTAAGTACGTCTCACCTATATAAGGGACTGTCTGGTTCTGCACCATAATATGGACGTGACTGACGGCAGCTTAGCTAATAGGCCTCATGCCCTAACGAAAATGGGATTCAATGCAATGACATTCTCATGTCAGAGGATAATTATAGTCTCGTCATGCATATAAGTAAAAATCCTGAGTATCATAAAAGGTTAATATCTAATGTCTCAGAGTGATGACTGCAGTGTTGCTCTTAATTTAAAATTTAGGTGATGTTCATTTATGGGCCAATGCGGGCGGTTTGCGGTTGACATTATCTTTTATAAACATGCCTAATAAAGAACTGGTGCAATAAACTAATATTTTTTTTAAATTTTCATTCAAATTACCTCATATTCTGTTTAAACTATATAACATAATAGGTGGTAATTACATTTCATATATCGGTTTGGATTTAACTCCCGATGTAATGAAACGCGACGCTCAGCCGGTTAAGCAATAACTTTAGAAGCGTAAATACGAGGCTGCAAATGCTTCAATCTGTTACAGCATTCTGTAAATCGTATGTATAAACTAAATTATTTTAATTATTGTTTTGGGTACGCCATATAAGGTTAAATAATTTTATCTAATCGCGCCTTTTACTTCCTATATTTAAAGCAACAATAAAGACAAAATATTTGTAGGAAAGTTTAATTAAGTTTATCAATAAATAAATAAATAAATATGGTATCAAGAAACTCTTTAAAAACTCTGTCATAGTATTGTGAGCGGTTCAATGCAATTTAGAATAATTCTCGTATTTAATATTAAGCGGCTTTAAGACAAACAAATTATATAATATATAACAATTTAATGGGACAAACACTATGTTTTAGAAACTAAGCTACGCTCACTTAGCATGGCCACAGGTCTATTATTATAATTAGCTGTGTTATGGGGCTATATATCTAATGTATTCTAGGCAAGCATATAGAGTTATTGGTATAAACACGTTCCTTTAAAGAGAACGGAAGCCTTTGTCCTGCAGTGCAATGTAACTAAATCACTTCATTGGACTGAATTGTGAGATTTTGGGTTCGATTTCCAAATGGAACAAAAAATATCTCGCGTTAAAAAACTACGGAGTTTCGAGGTTTGAGACTAAAGATAGGCTCGTCCACTGCCATATTATGAGAGCATTGACGGTACGTAGTACATATATATCGATGTGTGGGACGATTTTTGTCTCAGCGGGTCGTGGGTCTACCAATTTCGTCCCTAAGCATATTATGATTTTGTATTACGAATCATTCCATAATATTCTACGGAAAGATATTTTGTGATGCACTCTTTTTTGTGTATGCCTATCTTGTATAAACCGAGAGCGCATAGATGACAGGTACTGTTGACATATTTTTATTATCAAAGACTTTTCGACAATTGTTGAGTGAATAGCAATTATCGGCTTTATTGTAAAATCGCGTGCACAGCACGATTGTGTTCCGTTAATTTTATTTTAATAAATTCGTTTTAAACTTTTCAACGCCATATTTACGCTATTAAATATTTCATATTGTAACGGCGAGTACACAGAGTTAATAAACTAGTGAATCATTTTTATTTTTATAGCACCCGTTCGTTTAAGTCGCAGCCGTGTTATTCCGATGTCAATTTTTATCGTTAAAATTATGCATTAACTCCGCCTACGTAATTAGTTTCTTATGGGAAAGGACAAAAAGATGGATTTTATAATTCAAGTTTTATATATTTGTGTGTATCTTCACTTTATATTCGTTTTGTGGTATTATAATCTCCGCCAAATATTCGTCCCCGACATTTGGTTGATGGTCATTAAGTTAATTGCATTGTTCCGCAAAGTGTTTAGGCTGGGTACGTTCATTATTAAGTTAAAATATTTGCATGTATTTTAATGTATTTACTTAATGCCGTTAGTAGGTATGTTATTTGTCGTGAGAATGCAAATGGATGCCTACGGTGTCGGTTCTTTTCTTCCTTCCGTTTAAACCCTTGCATTTATACTGATTTTATGTGCAGTAAAGTAAGACGTTAAAGTGATAAAGTTTCTGTACGCAGAGTGTTACGTTTCATTTTCCCCTTTAAAGAATTAAGTTCTTTGCGCAAAAACTTCAAGTAGACAAACTGGAATAGAAACATAATATTTCGTAGTTCAGAAAACAGTTAATACTCATTTTTTTTAAGTTTTAACAATTGGTAGATCTACACAACATATACAAACAAAACCGGCGACAGAAGGTAACCGCAAGGCCGTACGGCACACCGCGCCACACCGCTCCGCGCCGTCTTCTAGCCGTTGTCTAATTATTTCGACACAAGCCAATTAATAGCCGCGTGCCTTGTGGATATAAGGCATGATTAAATTTTGATCATTATCTACGCAACCCAACATTCGGCAGCCGTATGCTATGGTGCGGTTTTTGGCGGCTTTAACTTATCAAGATGTACGCGTGATTATGTTACTTGCGGTTATTACGAAAATGTTATGACAATATTTAATTGCTTATGTGTTCGGTGGAGAGCTTCATTAACTTGTGGGACTTGGGTGTAAGTTATAATTGCTTGAGCAATATATCTATGGTTGTAGGGTAGCAGTCCGTATATATACCCCGTATTACCACCGAATTAATACGTTTCAAAATACCCGTTATTAACATAATAGATTTGTCTGTCTGTCAAGATGTTTGAATCACATACAATATTCAACATATTGGTATAACTTATAAGCAGTCTGAATTAAAATTAGCGGTGAGGGGTGTAATAGTTCAATTATCTCCAAACATGTATTTTTTAAATGACGCAGAAATAAGCTATAGAGGAAGCAATAGTTTTAAAATGTTTCACTATAAAACCAGGCATGTTTTATCTTATGTATCTTGGCCCCATCAGTAATATATTGTTTTCCCTTCCCTCTGATTTAGTATATTATAAATGGTAGAACGCCGATCTACTTCTTTCTGCCGATCGTAGTGCAGATGCCATGAAAATAGACGACTATGAAAACGTAATAAACTTCATATAAGTAAAAAGATTATCTGACATAAACATTAAACTTATATCATTCGGTAGTGTGAATTCAATCACTATAAATGTATATTTCCAGGTTTAAATTTTGTGAGAACCAAATACAATAGCATGTGCGAGTGGTTTTAGGATATTTTTTTAAAAATGTTTTTGTCAGATTTTTTTTAAGTAGGTGGCGTTGGGCTATGAATTGCTACAGTGGTTAAGGGCTTTTAGTAGCATGAAAGGCTTATCACGTGGGTGAAACCGCGAGCAACACCTAGTTGCAAATATATATTAGATATATATTTCTAGATATTGTACATCTTTAACATCCTAAGTAGCAGTGGCGAAGCGTCCATACAATCCGATTCCTATCGGCTTCCCTTTTAAGTGTGTTTACATTTGTCTTAGTTTTTGTTTTCTGTTAAATTGGTTGCGATATGTTATCTAAGGCATTTTTTTGCTCGGGTCACCTTTTGAAAAATGTCACCTTCGCCACTACTAAGTAGTTTATTTTAATCCAATCTTAATATCGTTGGATAATATATTTAGTCAGTCTGAAAGCTAGACGGCATGTGTAGGCCTAATATCTATATCAGTTCTATAATAAAATTTATCCAATAACGAATTCGTTGAAATCCGATATTTGCCAAACGTAGTAATTTAATATTGGTGCTTATGAGTTAAATGTCATAAGCTTATTTATTGAAGATCTTATTACGGGTATATTAGGTACTGAAGTAGCGTCGATATGTTATTATGTGTAATGGAAAAGGTTTTTTAAGTTTGCTCATACTTGAATTTTATTGGATTATTTAGAATGGAATTGAATACTTTAAATAAAATAGACTTCTAAAATAACGATTCTACGTCTATTCTTATTTGAATAAAATGATAAATATGTCTAACGAAGTTTTATGTTGACCTTTAAAGAGTGAAACAATCATGCCGTCGCGAAGACGAACAGGTTTGTCAGATTCTTGGTAAATATTTTTGCATATTAGCAACAATCGGATGCGCTCAGTATTATATTCGCTTATGCACCTGCCAAGGATGTCTACTAGCATAAAGTGAAATGTTAAAGTTCAAACAATATAGCTCCAAAAGATGTTTGCATTCAAACGTGTGAGGTGAGTGGTGAGGTCATCGATGGAGCGTGCATGTCGTCATCGGATGCCCGGATACGGGCCGCCGTCGGCCGCACACGTGACAGTAAAACATAACCTCAGAATACAGTTTACACTAGCCACAGGATAGACCATGTTTGCAATGTTAAAGGAAAGAAGGAAACAGGATGAATCGTTGTGTTTGTTGATTTGCTGTAAAATCGTTACGTAATTTTGAATTCATTGATAGTACGTATCTACTTGTCCCTAATACATAATAATTTCAGGTAATACAGCAAATGTGCTTAAATGATAGGTACCGTAACTTAGAAAAACTTTTTGTCAAACGGCAGTAGGAGGTATTTACTTATTATTAGAAATTGACATAAATTTGTATTTTTCACAAACCAAAATTTTATTTAATCATAATCGAATTTTAAATGGACTCTAACTAAATATAAATTACCAATATCCCCAATACACTTTGTATTCTCACAAAAAATAACTATACCTGGCCGTTTTATAACCTTTTGCATATGAATTTTACAGTCGACGGTTATGCCGAGAGTTGAATCGCAATTATGGTGACATTTGAATTTATGTATCAAGTTCTACGGAACGGTCAAATTAGCATTACATTCCTCTGCGTTTGACTCTGATGTGATCGTTTGATTCCTAATAGATTTAGAATTCAATCGAATGTACAAAGAAACTGCAAGACTATCCGGGGCGAGCAATGTCACCGTTGTACTCAGATATACTTGAAATTGCAAAATTATAAAAAAATCGACTAATTTCTTAAACTTATTATTATGTCGATATCCTTTTATTCCATTGATGATTCAATTGAAACACCTTATTAGAACGCAACTTTGTACTTACATTGAGTAAACAAATGTTGAATATCAGTTAACTCGCTTATTTCGAAAGTCTGAGTAATAAATATATATTTAACATTGTGTGATTTTTGTAAATAATATTTCATAAATAAAATCAATAGCTTTTTATCCAGCTATCTTTAAAGAAAAATGATATTTCTTATCACGTCAATCATGTAGAAATAATTGAAATCAACGACGAAGCTTGTTAAAAAATATCTAGGTTGGTCGGTGCAAACGAGTTATAACTGTACAGACACCATATTCGGCCAGACTCTGAGTTCGTTGTAACATGGTTTTTATTGGTCATCAGATTATAGATATTACCGCAGGAAAGATAACTACCTAAACTGTTACGTACAAACGACTCAACTATTGTTTTAGTTTTTTGCTCACAAGAGTTTTAGAAATTATATGATTTCGTTATTACTGTAAACGTTTTTGACTAGCTTTCTATGTATATATAAAAAATCTCATTGCGATATTAAGAATATTGGAAACGAAAAGTGCATTTAGTTACGTGATAATCATAACTCAAAATCTTTAAAACTAACGGTAACATAAACGTAGAGGATAGTTAAGGCTTCTTGACGGTATTGGTGCGTGATATTACAAATAATAGTGGATGACGTAAATTGTCCCAAGAACGCGTAACCGACGGATTCAAGCTTAGGACGTACGAGTTATTGGATAGCCACGTATGGCTTCTCCAAGAAGAGCTCGTATAAACTGTTGTGTATCCGACAATAGTTAAAGCTGTTCACTTCCTGTATTTCTGAATTTGAAAATTGCCTTGCTAACTACATTAACATTTATTAATTTACTTGAAAAATTAATAGGTACGGATGATATAAACACATTTATTAGTAAATAATATATACTCTATTTATTTAGATGGTGAAATAATATATGAAAACAGGAGAGGTCATTCACTACGTGGACTAAACGTGTGTATTGAGTGATATTTGTAAATATAAAAAGGATTGTTTGGCTATAAATCTAGCTCGAGGGTTGTTTGGATTTATTAATCCCTTTATCTTCAATTTATTAAAGTTTAATATAAAACAAAGCTTAAACAACCCTTTTTAAATGGAATGTTTAAAATGATTAAAAAGCTTGTTAAAGAAATTTTATAAAGAATTCGAGAAAAAATTGTAACCAAATTTTTTTAATGGATGTTTATTAATTTAAAATTATTTTGTTACAGGTATGTACTTGGGCCAAGCATTATCTTCACGTTGGTATAACTATGTAAGTATAATTAATATTTATCGACTCTTGACGTGCAAGAATATGGGCCTACGTCATAACTATACTTCTATTCTGGGTTATTCAAGTTTACCTAATTGAATAGTCTTATCTACCCGAAAACACGTCACTGACTTCTGTTGTCTGTCAACATACTTCTCTAATTGGGCTGAGGCGATATAAATGGTCATTACCGATTAAATATTTATCAATATGGCGATAGAATCTAAATCTAGCAAACTTTTCATCGATTGGTGTGTATTAGAGATAAAGGATTTTGTTATTAGAGCAGGTTTTTAAGTATGTATCTTTATATATTTTTAAGTATGTTTTATTGGCAGGAGTACTATTAAAAACAAGCCACTTTTTAGGACATTTCCGATTCTATGAGACATCCCACAAACGTAAATGAACAATGTTACAATCTCGAAACTACACAGAAAAAACGTGTTAAAAAGACAAATATGTTTTGTTTTTGAAAGAGACGATATAAGTGTTTCAATATTAATTTCTTAGCACTAATCCGTCTAATCGACATGAAAACGATTACTTTCCATTTGTCACTAATACTAAACAGTTTGATACTAAAACCACTAATGACAAGCGCCAAGCCTGTGTAGACTAGGCACAGCCGCGTGGCGTGGCGTTGTGGCGCGGCGGCGCGGCGTGGCCCAGCGGCCGATTGGACTTCAAACTCAGTGAAATTTCGAAGGCAAGCGTAATTACTCTATTAATTTCATTGGCGGCGGAGTGCGGTTTAGTTCGCGTTCATTATATTGCATAACCGGTTATTACCTTGCTCTTGTTTGCAACCACTGTTCTCACAGTTTTACAACACACGAGTAAAGAAAAACAACTGTGAGAAATTTAGCTTTATGTAGGTTTAAACATATGGCTTGCTGGGTTCGCGTGTAATTGTCCAACGGTTGCGCTGAATAATTCAATATGTTACTGCACTTGAATGCTGATAATTATCTATACTTAGATGTGTGTGTGAGGTGTTATAAAATTTAACTTGTGTAATTCATTGCCTTGTTTATCACGTTCTGAAAACTGATAATGCTTATGACCTGTAAATGTTTTGATTTTGTTTACAATAATTGTCAGTCATAGTATTGATTTATAATTTTTTATTAAGGCGTTCCATGAATAAAGTAGTAGAACAAGAACGTATAAAGTATTGAAGTCCTAGGTAATTGATTTTTCTAGACACCGTAAACAATTTGCGTAATTTATTTCGACTTGAAAGGCAAAGTCTTTGTTCTGAAATAACCGTCGAGCTCGTATATTAAAACAAACCGAAGAATACGACGTAATATTCGAAACAAAACGCAGGTGGAGGGCGACGTACGGTGACTGGGAACTTAAACGAAAATTTACAACAAAATTAATTATTTGTTTGGAAATTGCGGCGGTGTACCCGGCAGCGCGGCAACCATTCCTCCGTTACTGACAACCTAATTGTTTAAGGAAACAGCTTTCAATTATACCTTCTTCGTGTACTTATTTAAATCGAGAATCCTACGGCTAACCTAAATTGCTGAATTGTAGGACAGCTCCTGAAAGGGCACGGAACAACGTGCGGCTGCGGTTAGGCCCTTTTTGCAGCGACGTCGCCTTTCAAAATGTCACATTAAACTGCTATTAAATTTAACTCGTTTATTTATGTTCCCGGGTGCCGAGGGCCGAGGGCTCAGGGCTCAGGGCGGGGATGTGTTGCGTGTCTTCCTACAATAAGTTTTTCTTGTTACACGTCTGAATTTATAAACAGCATATTTGGAGAAAAATTGGTTTGTCGGTTTATTTATTACCTACCCGTCGTATACAGTTACGTGGTTCATTTAAATTTACTAAAGGCTCGATCGCCGCTGATTGATTTACGTCTATTATGTTCAATTTGCTAGCAAATGTTCTCAACTCAGAAATAATTTACATAATGATTTCTACAATAGTTCTTTGTACCATTACTGCGGTTTTCGGTTACAGTGTTCACTCAAGTTGATGTGGAGATGTGTTACCGTTGTAATATTTAATAACATTATTTGGTAAATCGACTCGGTCATAGAACGAAGTCGTGAACTTTTTTAATATGTGCTTTATAATTTTTTTGTTGTTTTACTCTAATTATACGTTTTACAAATACTTAGTGTTTTTTTTTCGTAAAATAAATATATAAATGTTTACTAATAAGTGTCTTAAAAACACAAGTGAAAAGTACCGATTTCGCCACTTTGTTTTACGATACATAATAAGTATTGCAGGTTATTCAAGTTACGTAAAATTTCTACCGCAACATTTCTTAATACAATTATGTTTCTTGTGTCGAGGGTCAATAACAAATTAGGTTTTCTGAACTTAAATAGATTATAATCATACATAACGTTGCTGGTATGATGAAACACATCTCTAACACGCGAGATTTTGTTTAAGAGGTTTATAGCTTAGGTGCTAACACGCAAGGTGTGCGGTGTGACCTGACCTGGGTTGATGTTGCTAAAATCTCGCATATAAACGATTTTTTTCATTGCTGGGCACGGTCCTCTATAATTGAGAGGGTTCAAATCTTTCGTCAACCACTTTTACCAATTAGGCTTCAAATGCGTATTAAAGTAAATGAATGGAGTAGTTAGAGTACCTTCGTGCCTCAGCAAATTCGATTTCCAAATTAAATCCAAATGCCCTTACTTTCTTTGTATTTTATGACTAACTAGTTTTTGCTCGCGGCTTCACCCTCGAGATATCTTTGCTGCTTCAAAAGTATATCACTGCAGCGATTTGTATGGCGCCAGTGGCATCTGCTTCAAATAACAGTAAATATATTATATAAAAAAATAAATTATTTTCTTCAGGAAAAAATTACCGGAGTGAAAGTAGTCTGTGTTATTCCAGGTCATGATCTTTTGTTTTGTCAAATATCATCCAAATCAGTGCAGCTGTTTCTGTTTACTTCCAACAAATATGCACTCTCACAAACTATTGTATTTGTAATATTAGTAAGAAGTAAGATAGTCACGATCATAAAATATATCGAGCAATCTTGATCTCTAACTTCGTAAACTGGTACCCTTCTTATACAACGTGCGTCTTAAACATATCCCGAAACTACCATACACAAAGTGCTAAAACCTTAGACTATTCTCACGGTTGGTTGAAAGTAATTTTATGTTATAAAACTTTTAAGACAGACTGTCGGTTTTGTTAACGCCCCAAGGTAATGCGGAGTTAGTTTAGTATTATCGTAGTAACCTTCTCGAGCACTATATTTTAATACTCTTACTTACCTTTTTTATTACAAAGACTAGGTTAAAGCCCTTTTATACAGCTCAGCTGTGAAACTTTCGAACCAGGAAAATATCGCTTTCAATATAAATAACAAACTCGTAAAAGCAAATAGAGACAGACGTGATCTACCATAATAATATCTGTGCAATAATTGTTTTTGCATTTCGAAAGCGTTTTGGTCCTCATCCCATCAAGCTATCCTAATGGCGGCCGCTGTTAAATCATTTGAGATAAACGCCGGTAAATATTTCCCGTGATATTTCAGGCTGCTATCAGATGGATAGCAATACCCGCCGTCATTGTAGTCAACTGCAGTATTTTATGTGCAATTTAATCAACAACTGTGTCTGCATTTAAGTTAGTATCACAAAGTTATCTTAAAATGTGTAAAGAGTACAAAGTTTTCATTAACTCCATACGACTGCATTCATATTTATTTGATAGCGTGCGTAAAAAGTGACGACTGCGCGCAGTTGCGGTGGCGACTGCACGCTGTTGATTGAGGCTACAGTCCCGTCGATCTGACAGCACCCTTAGTTTTAAAAGCGTAAATTATTTACTCTTTCAGACCACACGCCGCGCTACCAATTTTTATGAAATTGGGTTGAAACGTTATATCGTCATTACATCGCGTCATTTACATAATGCACGTATTAAAATTGAAAGCGCAATTAATGGAAATTTCGTAGGGTTTGGATGTCGGGTGACAATGGCCGTCATATGCGTTTCATTAGTGATTTACACTATCGTATACCAGATCAACTCATCGTTACCAATGATTCATTTAATTTAATTATTCAATTTCAGTTAATAATTTAATTTAATGAGTATCACATTACAGTAGCGTATTCTCGAATGAGGTGCCAATGTTATTCGCTTGTGTAGTGTTTTGTTTTTGTTTTTACTGACATGCGCTACCGTACCTGCAGTTTGCTTCTATTTTTTTTATTGGAGCCCTTGTTGATAAAATCAAATTGAATACTCGTTTAAGTGCAGTCTATTGGCCTAGGCTTATTGCACCCGCATGGCAAGTAATCGGAACTTAAGCGATATCATTTAATTTAGACTTATAGGTAGATAGTGTCTGTAATTTGGGGAAACACTAGCAGAAATTAACTCCACTGTTATCCGTTAAAAACATAGTAAATATGAGCATTTGGAAATTAACAGTTGGTTTTGAGACGTCATTAGTCACGTTAGTTCATAGAGAGGTCATTAGCACGTCTATAGTTTTTGTCTTAAAAATATTCGAGTCAAGATAAGCAAGCAAAAGTTTAACGTCACTGTGGTACCATGTTTTTGTGGTTGCCCAAATACACACGTGGGTGGAAGTGGGTTAACGATCTGTGATTCAACCGCCATCAGGACGATGCTCTCTGAGGTCTTCCTTTGATGTCGTCTTATTATGCCTTTGCCCTCGGCCCCGGTCTATGCTAGTAATTAAGATCATTCCGCTAGACTTTATCGTGGGTTGTATCGCGATACGAATACACAAGTTTCCTTTGAACTCTTTGCTATGGACTTCTTCAATTATTAGAGATGTAATGTGCTCTGTAAGAATATTTTCCTACGTAACATAGTACTTAATGTTTTATTTTTCTTTAATAACTTGTGTAAGGTATATCGCGTGCGCCATTTTACTACACCGATTTGAAGGTCCGGGTTCGAATCTTGGGTCGGGCAAAGTAATATTGGGTTTCTATGCTCAGCATCAGGCATGATCCTGGAGTCTGGGACCCGCGCCGATATGGCGATAGCCTTGTTATCACGGGACGAAACACACTGGCGAAATGTGGGTGCCTCGGTTGCACCTCTGCAATCACATGGAGGATAAAGGCATGATGTCCGTCTAAAATAACGCATGATATACTCACAATATAATACGCATTGCAATTTACAACATGTACACTAAATCTCAGTTTTTTAAACTATGCGATTACATTTCCAACTATTACACGAATAAGTTCACCGTCTTCAAGCCCGCCTTCAAACTTGTAAGGAGGTGCAGACTCATAACACCTGACATCCAGCTCGGCGCAATTACGTCGTGTGATTAAAACTTTAATCTGGTGTTAACATTATCTTTTACGATGCACCCGCCGCGCTCGTATCACTACACCTCACATTATTACCAAGTTTTCGTATCAGATTAACTATTACAGTTGCTAGACCCGCTCGGGGGCGTAACTTCATATCTAGGTGTTGTGTGTTAGAACAATTAATCCGCAGGCCAAGTTCGGATTCAGTCATTTATACAATTGTATTATTCGATGTGTCTGTTAAATTTAATACATGTTCTCTCGGTGCCTTCAGGGTATATTCTGAGAAGGCTTATGTCAAAGTGAACTTTGTCTTAACTGGTTAGCGATGTCATTTAAACTATTGATGTCGGCGATCGCACTTCGGTTTATAGTTTCGAGTTGTAGTTCTGCAAACAGCTACGCAGATTCTGCTTTTACTATATTGTGACGTTGAAGAGCTTAAGACATGTAACTATTTGAGCTCGATGCTCTGAATTAATATCGGAACGCAGAACTTTTCGAACGAAATTCGAATTAATAAGTAATATTTTCGAGCGTCCTGTAGAAAATCAAGAGGTAATTTGCGCCTCCTCATAGAATATATCAAAAGCGCACTCTTTGGAGAAATGCTCTCAACTTTTGACAGGGAGACCTCTCATCCAATACCACCTTGGTTTTCATAAAACCTTGAGAAGTCCAAGAATTTAATAATATTTATATCTTTTGTACTTCAAATAAAAACTTTAAATCTGAAAATATTCAAATCGACGATGATTGGTTAGGACTCCGCTACAATTTAGCTAAGTGAAGTGTTTTATTGACGGCTTTTTGAGTTTAACAAAATTAAAAAGTCCCTGATTGGAGTCGCACTTGTAAATTCTTTTAAATGCCAGTGCAAAGAAGAGGCTAGTTTAATTAGCTCAGTTGTTGCCTTTTTGTGATAAAAGGTAAGGATTTAAACTTTATATGTAGACGTGAAATCGATAACGGGGGTATGTCTGGGGATATTAAAAGTAATATTTTTATTTAGTTACAATGGAAAATGTTTAATGTTAAATAAACAGAATAATTGAAAAATTCGCGGTGAGTTATAATTGGGACGTCAGAAATAAGTATTTTTGTAAGCAAGAAACGTTTTAAAATTTAGCACTCAGATATTATCTTTTAATATTATTTCGCAGAATTATTAATGTTATTAAGTATTCGCAAAATATTATATAGTGGAAATTCACCAAAAGTCTCACGTTAATACTCTACGCATAAGTAGAAAAGTAAGCCTTTTCAATATAGTTTATTTCTGCTTAGATTTACCTCGCGTTCATCTGTAAAGTGTTAAATCAATTTGTACAGTTTTTTGTTGTTCCTAAGCGTGTTTGTTTGCGTCACGGCACTCCATTGTTTATTCAGTGGACAATCGAATTTCAGTGTTTCACCCTTTGATCAATGTTGCACGCGTTGTTTTAGAATAGTCCCTTTTTCGGGAAGGGTTACATGTTCGTTTATATTAATCTCTTGCATGAAACATTAGGTTCAAATGCTTTAAAATACAGTTTTATTCTGTAGGGCATTAAGACCTAGTTCGTCGGTAACATATTTATGTCAAATGTGTTGTCTAAAACTCAATATCGAATATGACCTATATCCAGACCCTTGTAACTTTAGGAGCCTATTATGCAGTGGTTCCTTTTAAAATGGACACGGTAATGGCAAGACAGCTTAAGTTCAGAAGTGGAATTACTGTATCGCATTTTATTTTTCCAAAGGTAGAAATTATCTCACTTACTTTATTTTTTGCAGCTAAAAAAATATTTTGTATGTTGTTGGCGTGTCGTATTATGTTATGATTTTTTTTATAACATTCTTAGTTTTGACATTTGTTACGCATAGCTAATATATGGAAAGCGCTACGCATGCATCGCCCCATAAACACAAGAAGCTACACGTGTTGCACCGTCAGCAGAACGTGACCACCATTGACGTCAATCGGAGGGCACATGAAACCGTCATAGCAACCGCGCCGCATTCTTGGTCCAACATCGATCAATTATCAACCTATTTTAATTAGTAATAATTTCTTATTGTAATTTTCCATTTATAATTAAATTTTATTTTAATTTTGGTTTTTGCGACCTCCGGCTGTGAACTTTCGTAATTGGCGCAGTCGGTAGGATACTCGAATATATCCACGTTAAATCGCAACTGCGCGCGTGCGATCGGGTATCCAGAATCTACGGAAGCTGCAGCCGAGGGAATCCGCACTTCGATTCGAGCAAGAAATACC
>NC_051134.1:14763262-14858011 GCF_014839805.1 Manduca sexta | reverse complement strand
AATTTTAAATAAAATAACAGGATCCGCAGCTAGGCTTATTAACTCGAACGGCATACCTGAGAATTGGAACGGTATCAGGAGTGCATTAATTAATAATTTTGCTGACCATCGTGACGAGACTGCTCTATACAGTGATTTGTCTATACAGACCCAGGGGTCTAGTACTCCTCAAGAATTTTATGAAAGGTGTCAAAATCTTTTTAGCACCATTATGACTTATATTTCATTACATGAGTCGATTGGCACTACTATAGAGGCAAAAAGGGTGCTTTATCAAAAACTCACCCTTCAAGCTTATTTGCGAGGTTTGAAAGATCCATTAGGGTATAGGATACGTTGCATGAGGCCGGAAACAATGGAGAAGGCTCTTGAATTTGTGCAAGACGAGCTTAACACATTATATCTCCAACAGAGAAATGAGGGAGGTTCAAATAAAAAAGATTGGCAACCATCCCCTACTCATAATTTACCGTTAAATAATTTTATTCCAAAATCCACTCCATTTAATACACCTTTTAGACAACCAATTGTTAATTTGCCGGGTCCATCACGTCAGCCTCAAATATATCAGTCAATGCAAGGGTGGAAACCTAACATGCAACCCCATACGCAAACACCACGTGGGCTCACGCGTACTCAACAGATGATGCGCGCTCCTCCACAAAATTACAACCCCCAAAGTAATGTGTTCAAATTACCTAATAAGCCTCAACCGCAAAGATCATTTAATTTTGGAAACACACCACGCCCGATGAGCGGTGTAAGTCATTTCTGTTCCAAAGTTTTACCACCAACCGGACACGATTGGATGAAACATGGTAATCCACCACCCAGTAATTATTTTAAAACGCGCGAACTGAATTTTAATGAATTTGATAACTACGCGGATTACTATGATTATGATTATGGTTATACGGACTATGATCAGCAATTCTATGGATATGATCAGTATAGTGAATATTGCTACCCAGAACAGTATAGTTATTCCGAAACTCCGATAGTAGAGGAGGTAGAACCATCTGATGAACATTCAAAAAACGAAAATTTTCAGAAGGAGGTAAAATTAGAAAAGCCAAAATAGAAGTTAACTTTCATATCCAAAGGCAATTAGGTTACATAGAAATATCTAACCCGCCGCTTAAATTTTTAATTGATACTGGGGCTAATCAATCATTTATAAGTCCCGAAAGTGTAAGAAAATATTTCCGTCATATTCCATTGAATTACGATCCATTCGAGGTGACGAATGTACACGCCACCAGCAAAAATGATTATTCAATCACTTTGCCATGCTTCCGGAATTTAATGAGCGGTGTAATATAACTCTTTATGTGTATAAGTTTCATAATTACTTCGACGGACTGTTAGGTTTTGATTTACTAGACGTCTGGGATTCGAATATAGATTTAAAGAATAAATTATTAATAACGCGTAACGCACAGATACCTATTCAGATGTATGACTCTAGAAACGCTAATCTTTACGAAGATATTATACTCATTCCTCGAAATTGGTTAAATTACCGATTAATTCAAAAGATGGTGAGGTGTTAATCGAAAATCAAATGATCTGCAACTGTCTTGTTTCCGATTGCTTTACTAATGTAACTAACAGTCGTGGATGGGTAGAAATTATTAACCCTTCATCTAACGATATAATCTTCTCTATGGATCGTCCTGTCGAAGCCGAGGTGTTTAATATTGAAACCGAGTGTACTCCAATTTCATCGTATCGCGTTAATGAGGTATTATCACGCCTACGGACCGATCACCTAAATCCGGAGGAATGTGAAAATTTAAAGCGTCTATGTGCAAATTATGCTGATGTCTTTTATCTTGAGGGTGAACCTCTAACGTTCACAAACAAGATCAAGCATAAAATACGAACAACCGACGAAATTCCAGTACACACGAAAAGCTATAGATATCCTTATATTCACCGACAAGAGGTCAGAGATCAAATTCAAAAAATGCTTGAACAAAATATCATAAGACCCTCAGACTCAGGTTGGAGCTCACCTATTTGGATAGTACCCAAAAAGGCAGATGCTTCAGGAGAAATTAAATGGCGTCTTGTCGTTGATTTTAGGAAAGTTAATGAGAAAACGATTGATGACAAATACCCCATACCGAATATTACAGATGTGCTTGATAAACTCGGAAAATGTCAATACTTTACCACTCTCGATTTGGCCAGCGGATTCTATCAGGTCGAAATGGACCCCGCTGATATTCATAAAACAGCATTTAATGTAGAAAATGGGCACTATGAGTTCTTACGCATGCCCATGGGTCTAAAGAACTCTCCGTCAACTTTCCAAAGAGTCATGGACCATGTTTTAAAAGATCTGCAGAATACTGTATGCTTGGTTTATCTAGACGACATAATAGTTTTCAGTACATCCCTTCAGGAGCATATTATAAATTTAGAAAAGGTGTTCAAGAAATTACGCGAATCGAATTTAAAATTCAAATGAACAAATCTGAATTTCTTAAATTGGAGACCGAATTTCTCGGACATGTAATCTCCACTGATGGTGTAAAACCTAATCCTAATAAAATTAAAGCTATAGAAAATTACCCTTTGCCTAAAACAACTACGGAAATCAAACGTTTTCTCGGATTACTTGGCTATTACAGAAAGTTTATTCCTAATTTTGCACGTGTAACTAAACCATTAACACAATGTTTAAAAAGGGTTCGAAAATTAAACTCGATGAAAATTATATTAATTGCTTTGAACACTGTAAAACATTGTTAACTAACGATCCCATTTTGCAATACCCCGATTTCAAAAAGAATTCTTATTAACCACCGATGCATCTAACGTTGCTATAGGAGCAGTGTTGTCCCAAGGCCCAGGCTCGGATAAACCAATTGCCTATGCATCTAGAACTTTGAATTCCAGTGAATGTAACTATAGTACCATAGAAAAGAACTTTTAGCAATAGTGTGGGCGACAAAATATTTTAGACCCTACCTATTTGGCAGAAAGTTCAAAATTATTACCGACCATAAACCCTTGCAGTGGGTTATGAATTTAAAAGAGCCTAATTCGCGACTTACTCGCTGGCGATTAAAACTCAGCGAATATGACTTCACAGTTGTATATAAGCAGGGTAAACATAATACCAACGCCGATGCCCTTTCGCGAATTGAATTAAATAATGAAGAACTTTTATCCATATTAGCTAATGCATCTGAAAGGTCCCCAATTTAGATGATTCTAGAACCATCACAGCCACAGAGCAAGATGACAATTCTAGAACAGCCACCGCGCATACCGCCAATGAGAACCCCATATTAGAAATACCTATTTCAGATGACCCTTTAAATAAATTTACTAAACAATTAATTTTCAATATAGTTGGTGACATTAAAGGTAGGCCCATCGTAACAAAACCATTTGAAACTCATACTCGAATTTCCATCCAACTTTCTGAGTTCAACTTAGAAGAGGACGTTATTAACGCCATTAAAGAGTACGTTCATCCCAAAATTAAAACTGGTTTACTCATCAATCCGCATTTAGCCATGTATCAGATCATACCCATCATACAAAAAACATTTAAAAATTCCGCTATGAACATAACACTAACCAAAAGGGAAGTAGAAAATGTTAAGGAATATCTTAGGCAGCAGGAAATTATAAGTAAGTACCACGAAGGAAAACTAACCATCGGGGCATTAACGAATGTTTCCTTGCCTTGACCCATAGATATTACTGGCCGAAAATGAGAGAGCATATCACTAAATTTATAAACGAATGCACCATATGTGGCCAAGCAAAGTATGATCGCAACCCAATTAAACAGCAGTTTCAAGTCGTTCCGCCTGCCAGTAGACCCTTTGAGTTAATTCACTTGGATGTGCTTACTATTCATAATGAAAAATTCCTAACCATTGTAGATGCTTTTTCCAAATATGCACAAGCTTACTACTTAAGGGATGGAACCGCCATCAGAGTATTACAAGCATTACTAACCTTTTGCACCCATCATGGCATACCAATCACTATAGTCACAGACAACGGAACGGAGTTTACTAACCAGCTAATTGCAGAATTTGTCAGAGTTCATAAAATCCAGCATCATAGAGTAGCCACATGCACCAAACGAAAATGGTATAGTCGAACGATTTCATTCCACCATATTAGAACATCTTCGCATTTTAAAATTAAGACAAAAATCCGAATCCATCATAAATCTTATGCCTTATGCCCTTTTGGCCTATAATAGTAGCATACATAGCTTTACAAAATGTAAACCGTTGGAAGTAATAACGGGTCACTTTGATCCACGTGATCCTTTTGACATAGATCTTACCTCTCACTTGTTACAACAGTATATGACCAATCATAGAGAACGGATGACCCAAGCCTATAATGTTATGCACGAATTGGGTAACGATTCTCGCCAGAATTTAACGAGCAATAGAAATAAAAATAGAGACCGAAGTCGAGTATTCTCCTGAGCAACAAATTTATATTAAAAATCCATTCGCTGCACGTCAGAAATTAGCGCCTCGTTACACTCAGGATGTAGTAATGGCCGATCTTCCTATCCATATTTATACTCGAAAGAAAAAGGGGCCTGTTGCAAAGACAAGGCTCAAGAGAGTGCCTAAAAGCGCCAAATTGTTGCTAGGCTCTTCCTGGTCATTCATCTTCTTCTGACGCCAGCCCTGACACAAGAGATAAAACTTGAAAATCTTGATGACGGGCCTGGAATTTTACCTTTTAAATTAGGTCCCGCAAAAGTTATTTCGCATTACCACTGTTTCCTTCAGAATGTTAATTTTTTTAGAAGACCTTAAGAGCAAGATCATGTCAGTCCACAATCAAATAGATAGCATTAGGCCCGAACTCAACAATAAAACGAATTCATTATTCGAACCACATTTGGTTTACCTCAAGAATAAGCTTGTCAGTGTGTCAGAACAATTAGAGACATTTGAAACAAATCGTGTCAAGAGAGGGCTCGTAGATGGTCTCGGGTCCATAGTTAAAAGTATTACCGGTAACTTAGACCATACAGACGCATTGTACTATAATAATGCTATTAAAACCCTTCAGGAAAATGAGAACAAATTAGTGTCGGAACTCAATAGTCACATTAGTATATCAAAGGATTGGAGTAATCAATACACAAAAATCATAGACAGTATTGTAGAAAACCAGCATAAAATAGAGATTTTAGTTAACAGAATTAATCAAAGTGAGGCTACTAGAGATTACGATTTAATAAAATATGCACATTTGGCTCAAGTATTCTTGATATTCAGCGATAACGTAGATTCAATCTCCCAAGAATTAATAAGGTTACAAAATGTATTAGCTTTTATAAAGACGTCCACTATGCATCATTCAGTTTTAAATTTAAATGCGATACGTGCTATTATAAGCAAGTTAATCATTTTATATGGCAGAGATAGAATAGTTGATTTAGAAATAAGAGAATACTATGATTTAATTAAGATAGGTTCGTATTACGTAGGCAACGAAATAACCATAGTATATAAATTCCCCATTGTTTTGACCTCTACATATGATATATATAAATTATCCATTGTTCCTAATAGAAATCACGAAGTTATATCCCCTCCTTATCCATTTCTGGTCCTTAATGAGAAAGATTTCAAGTACATAGAGGCTGAATGCCCGAAGTCCAGTAAATGGTATATGTGCGAGAGGAACGCAGCCTGCGAAGTCGCCCATCAAAGGATTGCATCCATCAACTCATCACCACGCAGCAGAAAACCGAAGCCTGTAACCCCGTCATGGTTTCATTAGAAAACTCCGCGTACGAGGAATTGGACGAGAAACACTACGCAATCAGTCTTCCTGCAACCACGAAAGTACACTTTTCCTGCGAACAAGACTCTTATAAGACACTTCAAGGCAGTTATCTTGCAATAATTCCGCAACATTGTTACCTGGAAACGCCTGATTTCACCCATTTCGAATGACAATAATCGCCTAAAAGGACTACCACTGAAAATAATGGATCTGCCGAAATATAACGCCGCTGTTCAAGTTGCCACACCAGAGATAAAATTGAAATCAATAAATTTAAACCATTTACATACCGCAACATCAAGAATGTCCCTACAATCAGCAGTAAAATTGAACAACTCTGAAAACCACATACTGTTCCACACTACAATCCCTATGTACGTGGTTATATTAAGTGCATGTGCGCTCATTAGTGGCATACTTTATCGCAAGTATCGAATGAAACAAGCAAAGGCGTCAACGGAAACTTCCGAACGAGGACAACCTGATCTTCACGGAGTCTACGCGTGTCCAGCGGACAGAAGGGTTGACCCTAATCAACCCCCAGCTCAATTTACGACAAAAGTCTTCAATAGTCGCTGTTCTTCGGGGGGAGGTGTTACGCATAGCTAATATATGGAAAGCGCTACGCATGCATCGCCCCATAAACACAAGAAGCTACACGTGTTGCACCGTCAGCAGAACGTGACCACCATTGACGTCAATCGGAGGGCACATGAAACCGTCATAGCAACCGCGCCGCATTCTTGGTCCAACATCGATCAATTATCAACCTATTTTAATTAGTAATAATTTCTTATTGTAATTTTCCATTTATAATTAAATTTCTTATTTTAATTTTGGTTTTTTTTGCGACCTCCGGCTGTGAACTTCGTAATTCATTCATTCTTTTTAATATTTGACAGTTAGAGTGTTTCGTACTAAATTCTCCGAACGTTTTACCTTTACCTGTTTTTCGTGTTTTGCAACTTGTCCGATGTGGATTGAATATCAAATTGGTACGTTTTATTATGTGTAAAGTGACCGCAAGCCCTAGTTCTCACTGCGGTCGCATGCATGCACAATGGAGTCGCGTATTTGTTCATCTGAATAGATCATTTTGCTCTAGTTTGTCGTATTGTGCACCGCCGGCTTTTTTCATGCGCCTAAAATTCTTTTATGTTTACAAAAACGTGAGTGGATTTAATAATTGTTTTAGCTGTTCCCGTGGTTTGTGTGACAGATATTTTGATGGTGTACAATTTTTAAAAGCTTGGTCGGAGCTAACAAATTGAAGGATATACCAGGATATTGAGGAATACGCACATGTATATTGTATGTACATGAAGCCTGGTGCGGAGCTCGCTAAGTCGTTAGACTGACGCTAGACTTTTACGAAAACTAGTGGATTGAATTTTTGATAGTGTTGACATATTAAAGCGTTCTATTGACTTAGTATAAGCGTTAGATCGTTCTGAATAAATTGGATATAGACCGAAAGAAGATTATTGTATGACTAATTGATCATGGGTCTTGTGCCGCAGGGAGCGAAGTTGTAATATCTCGTTTTTTTACTATTGAATGACGAGACGCTGCTATAAGAATATGCTCTTTGTCTGATGGTAAGCGATACGACCCATAAATAGTAGCAACACCATATAAATCTTTGAATTACGCAGTACTCGCGTCTCGCAATGTACAGATGCCCTATTTTTAAAAAGATGTTTATTAATCATTAGCTAATGTATAAAGAAAACAATAATAGTACTGGTTATATATAATCGGTTTTTATAACGAAAATTATGCTCATAAGAATAAAAACTTTAAAGATATTTACTATGTTACTGTTACTTTTAAGAAGAAAAGTAGCTTACGTTATTTATAATAGTTATTTCTCGGAACTCTAAGTATGCAAAGTAGTTTTACAACCGTGTGCATTTTCTTTCAAAACTCTTCCTCTAATAGGCTCTTTAGATGGGTGATATTATTTGATTTATTGTGTACTAATGTTCGTTGCTTTGTCTATCTCAAATGCTTCTTCGGATTTTAAAGTGGCTTATATTACTGGTTCACTATTACAAGGTTCTATGACATATTCATGGGCAAATTGAATTATATATATCACATTTAAAGGAGGAACCATGAAGTATTGTTTTGCCGCACTTTTACTAATATGATATTTTTATCTCATTTTCGCAACATTACTAAAAATTGCCATAAGTCCTTGTGATAGTTAGCTAGTGAAATGTAATTCCGAATGTTGTTTATGTCAAACATGCAAACCCATTCATCCGATTATGTCATTAAAAAAATAACCCAAATATTTGAATTTTTAACATTCATAATAATAGTAAAACAAATAGCAGCAGATAAATGGGAGATTTTATTTTTACTTTTTTAAACATTCAGCCATTTAGATATTGTAGATAAATAAAAAAAGTGTTTACTGCCGACTCAAAAACCAGGATTTATTTACAAAGCGATGTAAAATGCTGAAATTATGTATCTGCGCTTACATAAAATGTTAATAAGCCAGTCGTTATCCGACTGTGAAATTTTTAATTTCTTGAACATTTTGTTTTGTAAAATTGTATTTCATTGGCTCATAAATGATTCGGTTTTAAGCGATTTCCACAAATAGACTGTCAATATTCGCGCAATGTTCGCGTACATTTTTATTTTATGAATTCTCTTTGAGCGGCGCCGATGTGCGTGGACTCTGTAAATGAATGTAAATAAAGATTATTAAATAATTTTATTGAGTCGGTGCGGACAGTTCGTATAAATGAGCTTATTCAATTGTTTGTGTCGCGACAATGTGAACTGATGAGGGCTGCCGCCGCCTTTATAGACTTGCTGCTATTCAATGCGACCGTCGCTTTTTTATCCAAGATTTATGTCGCCGGTGCTGTAATAAGTGCTATAATCGCGTATCATCTCACTTTCCTTATAACATTTTACCCTATTTGATTTACGTACCTTAAATATACCTACATGTACTCATGCTGTCTATTTATTAAAAAAATACAGAATTTATTATCCGACCGAGTTAATGTTAATAGACTTACCATTCAGTATATATTCTTCCTAACCAAATATAATAAGTAGCGTAATGTGCTACAGAATAAAGAAGACTAATGATGTAACATTGCCACTGAATCATAGCCGGCACACCACTCGAGCGAGCTCATCGCGCGTCCTCATGAAGACCTGCCAATATAACCCGCTCCACTCAATTTATTCCTTCTATCGGATTTCCTTTACGGACTACGGAGTTGGCTTGAATATTTATGAAGCTAACTTTTGTTACTTTAAAGCAATGCCGACCAAAATGGATCGGGATTTATAATGGGAATAATAATTACGTAATAGTGTGACGATTGGTTAGTTTATAATGTGCCCTAGACCGGTTCGTGTCAAGGCGGTGTAATCAGGATGGCATGCGAAATATTTACGAGAATAATCACACCCAGCTAAACTTGTTACGTGCGTCAATTGTTACACCAATTAAATCGTGACTGGGTAGTATCGATAAAAAATAATCGATGGTGACATGTTTATTTTAATCGATTACTTCACATTGGCTTTCTCATAATGAATTACAATATAATTCTTAATTTTGCTTTTACTTTTCCGTGATACTACTGAACTACCATCTTCGTAGATCACGTGATTTCTAGCGGGTTGATTAAATAATCATTATACTCTCATTAGTTTGTAATCGGTCTGGTTTGCAACTTTCTATATTTAAATATGTGCGAAACATTATCTTCAATCAGAACTATCTTCTTGTGGTGGAGTCGTCGTACCAGATTGCAAATTAATTCGAAGTAATTTATTTAATAGCTTTGTCGAGTTAAAAGGTTATGATCTAAAAAACAAGTTTCTGTTTATAGTTTATTTTGTTTTTTTTTTTTATTGTAGTTTCCATCTTGTTTCATATTATATCTTGTTAATATTATAGAGGTGGAATTTGTTAAGACATCTAAATCTTTGATACGACATCACGTATGACCCACTGAATGGAAAAAATTAAAATCCAGCACACATAGACTTACGTCTCGACTAATATAATATAGACTTCTTAATATAAAAAATACACATTTGTGATTCAATTCCTAAAAACCTGTCATAAACCAAATCGTAATAATATTATATAAAAAAGACAGACGCAGAAAGCAGTATTGTTGGACGCGGCACGTTTTGTGGGGAAATTCCTAACTTTGAATCCCTTCCTACAGGTGTCGGGTCTAGAGCCTCGCCATCTGAGGGTGATTATTTTCTCTAATATTTTTATATGCATTGATGTTTTTAGTATATATAAAAATATAGAAAACACAACTTTAAAAACTAAGAGAAATATTATAATAATAATAATGATAAACCCGGTATAAAACTTTGCTATGATGCTATGTAATACTGTTTAATCGAATTCACTCAACTTTATCGATTATTTTGTTCTACGATCGATGCAAGTCACATCTTTTTTAATCAGTGCCGTTCCAATGTCAAGATGTCACGCAAGTTTCCAAACACGACACTCATCCAAGCACTCATCAGACCCTTGACATTATGTCGACGGCTCGGGCGTGTCTGACATCTGTGTCAATGTAACGCGGATGATACATGGAAATTTTTGTTTACCGGTTTTTACATCAATCTGGCACCAAAGTCTCATTCCGCTTTTGGAGAAATATTTTTATTGTAAATTGCTTAATTGTTTAATGTTCATTATTGTACGGCAATAAAGTTCAAATTTTAATTGATGTCTCCTATTTGAAGAAGGACATAAATTTACGTATTTCTTCAAAAGGATACTACCGTCAGAAACGGTTTATATACTGTCAGTAATGGCGAACCAATGGCATGCGTGCCAGCAGTGTGTAATTAAAAATGTTCACAACACATCAATATACAACAATTGCGTGTTGGATTCCACGCTCATCTTACGCAAAGGCTCGGCCAATGTCAGATTGCAAGCTGTCAAACATGATTGTTATCTCACCCTTGACATTAAGGCTAGGCGCGTCCTCTACCGTGATGAAGGACGAGACGAGTCTCTCGTCTGATGGCAAGCAATATGACTTCTTAAAATGGTAGTAACATCACCAATATTTTGAAATATTTTATTTAAATATTATATACAGTAGAGTACAAGTGGATTTAATGCCCGAGGCATTTTATGTCAACTTCTGAATTAGTGCCTGGAAAAAGCACTGTGGCATTGGACAGTCCTCGTCACGAGACAAACGTTAAGTCGAGGAACAGACGCCGTCAAATTACTTGTAAGCTAGCGCAGTGTCAATGTAATGCAGCCGTTGGCACTTATTTGCCCTGGCAGTGTTCAGATCGAACGTGTTCGGAAACCGATAGCAAACTGTTCTAATTAGGGGTCAGCGGCGCGCCGCTTAACATGGTTAAACAGTTTATTAGCACTTCGCGTAGGTTACAGTGTTTTTATATGCATAATTAAACGACATACAAATGTTTTAAACATTGCCAATTAATTTTCGGTCTTAGGTGGTATTTATTATTTATTCGTACTGATTCCCTTCAATTGGGAATTATAAAATAATTTAGGTAATCATAGTAAAATGTAGTCAATTTCCGATTTTAATTGTAGTTATTTAGTGACTCGTCACTTCAGGATTATAAATTATGTATATAAAACTATATAATATTAATCTACTATCAATAAAGCTTTTCAAACCAAACATCGTCCACAAATAGTTTTTTTTTATCGTGTCACTTTCGTTCTTTACACGTTGTACCCTTTTGTTCGTAGTGGTTTCGTGTTGATCGCATGGTACAGTCACTGCTGCTCCTGCCCGCGATCACCCATACCATTAGTATCTGCGGCCTGCGTGGTACATCACTTACAACGTGCAATTCTAGATAATACTTAAGCTAGATGACTTGTATTTATTTATCGCTAAACCTATTTTCTTTGCGTTCTTTCCTCTTTATCGTTGCAATATATTTAAAGCACACATTCTGAGAATTTCCATATCCACTTAAGCTATAAAGTGGATGTCAAGCTGTGCTTGGTTACTGGGACGTTTAATGGGCGATTTAAGGCGGACCCACCCATTACACAAGTTTTGTGAATTTTTAACATAAAAGACACGTGAGACATACTCAATTTTTCTTTAATAAAAGTAGTAATATATGGTTTAGTAAAGGATGTCTGATTTTAGAAAATTTATGCACATTCTAAACGTTTACTACGTTATTAGGTTAAAAATACGTTTGAATTTTGATTAATTTTAGAATTGCTTACTATTATTGGCCTTGCTTTCGTGTTAGAATGTAGAGGTATATAAAATTGGATACTCATTAAGTCACACACATACTTCTGGCCTCCATTTATTTTGCAAATAGGTATCAGTTACTTTTAGGAAAATGGTTTCTACAACATCCAGTCTCAAATTGAATATTTAATTATGTATACTGTTTTTTTTCGCACATTGCATTCTGCAGGATGTATGTGAACAAAGCTAGTTCTTATTCAATTGTATTTTCTAGACCTATGTAAAAAAAACTAATCAAAGTTGGTAGTTTTTATAAATAACTTCGCCTGGGAAGCGTTGAATGATCGTAAATGTCCTATTGTGTGGTGGAGTCGTAACGCCCTCTGGATTAAATTGGATGGGCGGTGCCAATAACGTGCCGTTTCCTCAAACGCCAGACATTTCTTCGTCTTAACAACTAATCAATTTCTTTTGTTACCTTATATCTAATGTAAAGAAACTTAATTCATTCTAAACTAGCTTTTGCTCGCGATTTTGCCAGCGTGAAGGAGTTTTCCACGATAAAAGTCTCGTTAAATATTTTCTTGCGATAGGAAGTAGCCTATAACCTTTCCAGGGTCTTAAACTATCTCCATACCAAATTTCATAAAAATCCGTTCAGTACCTTTTGAGAAAATCTATAACATACAGACGGAAAAGGGGACTTTGTTTTATAATATATATAGAATACTAGTTTTAAAAGCCACATGTGCCGATAACTTACATAGTTCATTTCCTTCATTCTGAACCGTTCATAGCGAATGCACTGCCAGTAATATTAAATTGAAAATGCGAATATAGGTAAGTAATAAATCATATATCTAACGGATATGAGCGGTGCTCGATAGAGGTTGGCCCAGCAGTTCAATAGCCGCATTTGTGGTGGGATTGTATTTATTTGTGACCGTAGTTTGCAGTTGAGTGAATATGGCATGCTCTGAATACTGTGTCACGAATAATAATTATCCTTTACTGTTGTGATAGCAATAGATCTCAGGCAGTTGTGTATGGTTCCGATTGGATATTAATGGTTTTAAATGTCGGTACATGATTCAATAATTGGTATATAGGTACGTCATTCCAGCGTGGTGGACTAGGGCCTAATCCCTCAGTAGTAGAAGAGGCCCGAGCCCAGCAGTGAGACTGTAATACAGGGCTGATGTAAATATATAAATAATTTTAATAGCCCCTGTGGGAGAAGTCTTGAGTTGAAGTAATTGCTTGAAAAGCGTATTAAAAGTGCATTAAATTTTCTATCGGTTTTCTTTATGATTTTAGAAATATGTGCATCCTTCATATTCGTGTCCAGATACGTCAGTTGTGTCGATGGCCTTGTTGTTCCTACAAACATTAAATAAATTGTTATAAAAAACCGTCTAGTATTTGGTTTATGGTTTAATAATCGTCACATGCAGTTACAATTACCCTGTCATTCATACTCCATTCCCCAGCGTATACACAGAATATTCGCACGCACAGATCGCTTTCCTTGCTAACCAGGTCCGACCTATTACCATTTTTATCGTAATCAATTATGTCTAGAATTGCTTATCAAACAACTTAATTCAACACAAGGAAAAATTACGTGGCGTGCGGTTAACTTTATACATATTTCATTTGTATTTCATGTTGAAACTTTAACGTTTTTATGGCCGGTGAAAATCATATTTTCTACTTTTGTTCAAATAAGACTAACTCGTTTAATCTCGTTGTATAATAATCACGAGTAATTTAAAATTGATATTATTAAACCTGAAATACATATTACCAATATTTATACCATATGCTTTGTTAGTTTTCGTTCATAATTCAAGTCTATTAAAATTTTATTAGCAAATTATCCCGGTAAGCGCACCATAAATACACATTTCGGTTACGTAATCCCTTAACTGGGGTTGAAATATTAAACTACGCTTTGTAGATTCTACATTACAATTTTGTTATATTCTCCAGTGATTGCTTTCATTTAAAAACTTTTATTTGATTCCAAATGAATGGAGTAACACAAAGCAATGAGCCATTGTTATTGGCCTTTGGGACGTTTCATTGCATGGAATAAGCCTTAATGCAGGTTAGGACTGCACCGTATGTCCCTTGGGACTGGTAGGGGATTCAGTTAGGCTAATGGCCAGCATGTTGCCACCCTCACGTGGCCAACAAAGGGAACGATGGTTTCTCATCACTTGATTTGATTCCCAACATACCTGTCATGACAAAAAAAGGCGCTTTAGTTTTGTATTTGAAGTAAATGTGTAAAATAAATAGCGTACGCGATTTACGTTAAATTTTATTTCATAACATCTCGGTTTACCTTACACGGTGTGTTTAAAAGTAGACGAAGCTTTGTGGCGTTTAAGCGAGGACTTAATGAAAGTCTTGCGAGGAGGCGTTTCAACCAAATCCCCCTTTAACTGAGCCCCGTCGAGGGCACAGATTTAGAAGGATTTTCTTCGTCGACTTTGTAACACTTTCAGGCTGAGATTACGGCGACCGTGTCTTCCTGAATTGAAAATTATTTTTGTTTAACCGCAATATATACCAAAGAAACGCATACATTTTGTGAAATACCATATTCAGGAATTTAGTTTATTTATAGATGAATTATAAATATGGAGAGTTGCATAACTACAACAAAATGTAAGACTATATGTATGCTTTTATATAAAACATTAAACTACAATGAAAATGTTCACTAGTAGAAGAGCTTTTAAGTTGAATTACCCAATGTCTCTACACTGCACGTTGTCGGTTTTCTTTGCAGCTCACTTTGATATTTGCGTACTTACAACACTGTTCGTGGTTAATGCGCTTTTTTAATCATCTATTATTTGCTACTATCTTACTTTACTTTAGAGTCAACAATACACTCATTCTGGTGATAGGCCTCTCATATGTGAGAGTCCGCCTAGGAAGGTACCTCCGCAATGTCTATTTCTGCCGCCAAGCAGCAGTATGTAGTCACTGTTATTTTCCGGTTTGAACGACATTGTAGCCAGTGTAACTACTGGACATAGTGAAACTTAACATCTCATGTCTTAATATGGCGAGCGCAGTGGAATACCAAACAATACTTTGTAATTCATGGTTTTGGGTACTTTTGCTGTTTATGGGCGGTCGTATCGCTTACCATCGGGTGAAGGGCGGGATCGTCTACGCATCCAAAGCAATAAAAAAAAAGTTTAATTCAATCTGTTTTATGTAACTCATACTAAATCTTATAACCGCTGTCAATCTTTAAAGATCGCTTCTGTCACTCTATCGCAGATTTTTCTATCGAAGTATCAGGCTGAAAGGAATAGATAAAGGCGTAACGTCCGATTCGACAGCCGACGTGCTCTGTGACAGCGTTGCGTGAAATTGGTTCGAACACGTGTCGCTGTTTGCTTAAACTTGAACGCTTCGGATGGTGGCACACGTGAGCACAAAACCTGATTCACTTGGTATATCTATGCATCATTCAACGGTTAAAAGGAACATCAAATGTGTTTTTTTAGATACTTTGTATGATTAATATTGCGTTAAGCTAGTGTTTATTTTAACGTGCATACATTGGTCTCAATAGGAAGTATATCAAATCGACTGTAGAACCATGACGGCCGTTGGTTGTACCTTAACTTGCTTTGTTGACATTCACCACAACAATGTTCATAGCCTCTGGTTGTTCGTATCGTAATGACGAATATAATTTAGCTTTCTGTTTCCTAGTATTATGTAATAATAAAAATTACGATTAAGATATTTGATTTTTGCGAATAACTTAAATCATTTTATAACTAGAACCTTGTCTCCGTGTTAGTAGTTAAAGATTTAATATTCAGATAATACTTCGTGGTATTCGATGTTGATGATGACTTTTAAGACTAACGCCCGCTTTTAGTATACAATCCCACTCTTAACCTTCAATTCGATTTCGGGAATCAACTAATTAAAAGAACTCATTTGTTGACATGGCAAAAAAAAACTGTGTCGATAGGTCCATTTTTGAGATAGATCGAAAAAAGCGTTTGAGATCGTTTATTGAAAATGTTTGTTAATAAAACGCAAATATTTTATGTTAAATATTATTTAACATAAAATATTTGTGTTACAAATCTAACAATACTTATAATAATATTATTACCAGAGAGAATATTTTAAAAACTTCATGTTTTAACTCAAACAGAAGCGAAGTAACGCATTAGACATGCTCGGATGATGTTTAAGAACAAACAGGCTCTTAATTAAGTCCGGGGTTTGTTCCGAGTCTTAAAAACTCGTCTGTTTAGAGGGCCGAGACTTCGCGCTGGATATACGCTGTTTTTTAATCTTCATTCATTGTTCCTAAGGTCTGTTTTATCATAACTTAGCATTGACTTAAGTAGACGCCAAGACTTCTCGTGTTTGTTCTTAGATTAAGTTGTTCCGTCGCGTTGTCTAGGTTTTTGTTCTCGACTTAATGTGTTATTTCAGTAGCTTGTTGAGCTTCGTGATTATTTTACGTATCACTCCAAACTCACACACCTACGTTTATTCCCGTAAGAGTAGGCGGTGGTGCCACCATTCACCCAGTTTTCGTTATGTGTATTCCGTCCCATGATGTGATAGGAGGTGAGTCAATTGTCACATCGGGCACAAATACCAGGCTCCAAGCTGGTACTGAGTAGAAAAATCTAATCGAGCGATTAAATTTATCTACTCAGATTTAAAAGAGCGGTTGTCGTACAGAGCAAAAAAACCTCACTCAGGCAAGCAGTCTAAACTCTTTTTCCTATAAGTAGGTTTATGCGAGTGCTAAAAATAATCAGTAAATTAAATTATGTACATTAGTTTTTAATTTTAATAATAAATTTAATTATTTGTTTTTCTTTGACGTTTATATTATATTTATGTTGTTACATCCGTCTGTCTGTCTGAAAGCGATAAACTCAAAAATTATCAAATCTATTTCAATAAAACTCGGTATTGAGATAGTTTAAAATCCTGGGAAGGATACAGGCTTCTTTTTATCCCGGGAAAATATGTACCGGGATTTTCATCCCGGGCAAACTCTTTCACGTGGGCAGAGTCGCGAGCAAGAGCTAGTTGTGTATAATATGAATGAAATAATGTTATATTAAATTCATTGATTTCACACACCCACACACAAAGGCTAAAGGCTAAGACATGTTTATTTATATTTTATTATTGACTATGTATGTATGCACGTATATTTATATTCGCCACGTGATAAAAGCCAATAAACGTATGTTTCAATTAAATCGGAATACGATAAAAACACAGATGTTCGTAAATGTTCAGTATTCATGCGATGCGCGAAACCAAACCTTAATCAGTCGCCAATGTAAGACACTTTAATGAGATTTCTTTCGGGAATCAACTGCAAGGGCCCGTAATTCCCTCCGAGCTTTTATTGTCAGTAAAAAAGTTTTCGCTTTACAAGTTCAAGCCGGGCGGAGCTATTACTTTCTTTCAATACACGGCTGCCTTAGAATTATACCTCTCAAGCGGTTTTCGATCGGTGTTTGTGTTTTAAAAATGGTGTTTCATTTTAGTTATAAATTGGTTTTGTGAAAACAATTTTAGCTTTTTTGAAATTCCAATATTAATTTTTGACATTTATTTAAAGTATACGCCGCATTAAACATTAGTCAATACAAACGTATATTCAATATCTAACTGTATATAACACATTTAACTCAGTTTAAATTTAACAATGTATTTATACAAATTAAATAATCCGCGATCATGGGATGTGGCTTCAATTATCAATACACTGTAGCTTATAGGTAACCGCTAAAATTAATTACATCGCTATACGATTATAAACTCACCGAATACCAAAAGTACTTTACAATTTTACCGTGAAATAAACTATTATTCTGACCGTACAAAGTTGTAATTATATCTACAGTCCACATGCTGTGTGAAAGCGTGTACTTAAATACACAATGTTGACTCAAGCTCGCAGTGTACACTGTACTGTTTATGTGTATTTTGTACTTTCATACAAATAAAACTAATGCAGCTGCTCGTAGCTTTGAGCTACCGCGCTACGCCGCTACGGTGCTACGAACTATAGAAAGATTTCAACGTGTTGTCCCACTAGGACCCGTGTAGTGTATGTGTGTATTCGCCCATGTATAATTTATTAAACATAGCTCGAGAGATATAATGGCATAGTGGCTTTGTCGACGTTTTATTTAGGTTAACGTAGACTTAAAATACGAGTTACCTTGTAGGTAATTAAAATTATACCGCAGTGTTTCATTTTTGTTTGCTGGCGTAAATGAAATTATTGTTATGGCCGTGCCTCGTAGAAAATTGGGTAGTTATGATGGTTTCAATGACCTTAAAACACAAAGAACGTTTTTGTTGTGTTGTATTGTCCTCTTCGTCAGCGTACGAAGATTGCCTCTTGGGCTCTAAGAAGGGAAGTATCCTTAAACTTTCGGATACCATTTCGCTGTCTTCTCCCATGTTGGACCACTTCAGAAGATCTCGTATACAGTATGACATTTTGTTTTGGCGTTTACGGGACTTAGTACGACTACGGCCTGTCGCGCAGCCGCCTATCTTAGAGTCGCACGTTAGAAACAGATGATAATAGGCTATGATAAAAGCAATAATCCATTACTGCGCCACAGCGAATCTGACGGTCCCGAAAATCATTGCAAGCAAAGACATTCATTTTTAAAAATTGTGTTTTACTATTTTATAATTAACTTAAATAAGATCAAAAACGTTCGAATAAATAAGGAAAAGGATCTGAATACAGTAATGAGTCATTGTGATTGTGAATTACATTAATAAACTGCGCTATTCATGCGGAAAAATATGTTACATACATGTTATTCAATCGCGTTGTTCCGTGTTACTTTATAAACAGTTTTTCGTTAGAAATAATAATTTCTTCCTTTATGATATATTATTTTGTCAGAAAATGTATGATCTTAAATAAACCAACACAATAAATGATATGCCTTTGGAATGCGTTATTTAAAAGTCCATGATATTGAGAAAAGAATGTGTTTTACCCTAAAATGTAAATAAATTAAGAGAGCCAGTTCATTTTACATCTCCCTTTAAATGGAAAAGGAAAAGTTACACGAGAATTATATTACACAATACACAATATACGAGGACGTTTAAAGAACTGCGCTCAGAGATTTTAATAAAACGTGAGTTACAAATGTTATATAAAATGTCTTAGTCCACACAGCAAACGCACACAAGCCTTTGATATAAACGTATTAAAAAGCCAATTTGCAGCACGATCTTTAATTTGCTTCTATTGTTCCCCAGTTTCTTTGCGATGTTTTAATGGTTACTTACTTCTGACGAGATTAGCGTAGCGGTTGCAGAATAGTGGAAGATTACCGCAACTTTTCTATTAGAGATCTTGCATCTTTTTATTTGGCTGTCGAACTTTTCTTTTAGTTTGTTGTCAGCTTATTTTATCGTGGCGGTACAATTTTATTCACGTATTAGCTTCGGTAATAGGTAAGCTTGTGAGGATATTTTTTTATTGCTTTGAATGACGAGACGAGCTTGCCGTTCGCCTGATGGTTGGCGATACGACCGCCCATAAACAGTAGAAACACCATCCATAATCTTGAATTACTAAGTATTTTCGGTATTCCACTGCGCTCGTCATCCTGAGATGCCAGTTACACTGGCTACAAAATATATAAATACAAAATGTATATAAATACCAAATATTTATATGCGGCATAAATAATTCGCACACTAAAATACCTTCATTGATAAATAATTACTTTAGTGTCTATTCCATATTAAGATTTCTCAAGTCATAAGAACATTCATATTATAATTATTTATTCTTATTTTCTTTCAACAAAATGAACTACTTTGTAGGTTCTACATCCCTATGTATACTATTAACCCTTTAATAGTCAAAGCTCAAGATAGATTATAACTTCTTAATAATATCTAATAGATAACAACAAAAGCCTCTTTAACATTTCCCGTTAGTTGTCCATGTCGAGTAGGGGACTACTCTGTTTCCGAATGGCAGCCCAGCTTTGACAATAGGCGCGAAGCTCGTGCCAACTCGTTACGGACCGCTTCCGCGCCGCTGCCTCCACCGCCTTTGCACTTACTTTCAGTGCTATTATACAATTTTATTTTAATAGTAATAAGGGTTATTTTCCGCCCGTAAAATTTCATCCCAATCTATTAAAATCCGTCAGGTCCGTCTGGAAGTATTTAGGGGAGACCTGTGTTTAGCAGTGGACATGTGGCTGATGATTGAGAATTTTTTTCAAGTCTTGCCTAATTCAGATTATAATCTTTTAAATGAGTTTAAAAATATATTTATATGAATAACCCTAATATAATATCGATATAATAAAAACCGGTTAAGACGAAACGAACTTGCTTCATGTTCCGTATCTCACCTTTTAGCATACTTCAAACCAAAACCTTGAAATGAAATCAACTTAAAACCCTGCAGTCATTTAGTTCTCCAGGCCAATGAACATAATATATTGAAAGCGCTAGGTGTGGTCCACTGCGTGTAGTCCATGCCACCCACGACATAAGCAATGTGTTGTAAACCGAGTGGACACGAATTGTGTATTAAATTTATCCTGTTGGATTAAGTTCTGTATAAGAAAGTAAGAACATAATAAAAGGAAATTATAGTCGTAAATAATAAAAATAATTGAATGGGACCATCGTAGTATATAAATCATTAGAGTTCGATATATTAAAGATCTTTTTATAAACAGGTTTGTTAGACTATTTTGGAAGTATTTAATAGACCAGTGGTTCTCTAACTTTTTAAATGACGGAACCCTTTTGGGAAGCAAAATACTTGATGGAACCCTACAATAAAACAATTGTTTTTATAAGTGTATTTTTTATTAGTCAGCATAATAAAAGTACAATGTAACAGTTACTAATTATTATTGAGAGAGGTGTTTTGATTTTTTTTTTCTAAATTCTTGCGGAACCCCGACAGAGGTATCACGGAACCCTAGGGTTCCGCGGAACACACTTAGAGTATAGCTGTAATAGACTGACACTTAACGTTAATAAAAAGTGTCTTTGAATTTGCAGAGGCGACATAATGGCTGCATTAAAATGTGTCATTTATAAACTAAGTACACATTTGAATGTATCTATTAGCGTTTTTTTCGGGCATGGCAAAGTGACCTCTCTGTACCTGATGGTAAGTGGAGGGGGGTCCAATAGAATTTCGACTGACGAGAGATGATTACCCCTCGGCAGTTGACACAATTATGTCGGCCTATTGGAATCGGATATACACAGGCTGATCCCGGAACGCGACACACTTACGTGAGCCACTGTGGTGGGTTTTAGCACCGTGTACAGTTGTAGCCATACAGATATAAAATATATTCTACGATTGCTGGTCGTTAGCATAATTGATTGCTTTTATTTCTATGTATTTTTTGCTCTTCAAAACGTATTCCATTTGCAAATCATGCAGTTTACGAGATATAGGCGACGTTTGCTAATAAAAACGCAAAAAGTAATTCACAGTACGTGACTACCTTTGTTTGTTATTTATTGTAAATTTAATTTCAAACAAGGTCATACATTTTGGATAATTTGTATTGAAACATTAGTACGTTTGCCATTTTCTTATAAAATAACACAGCATAGGTTTTTATAAGATTTAAAATAGGTTTTTTGTAAGTATATAGTATACATACTGTGTATATATATATGTTATATATCTTCGAAAAATAAGCATATTTTATTTGGAATTATTGAACCCATAGAATTTCAGCCGTTTTTAATCAACGATCCCAATCTTAATCTTCAATCCGAATCCGAGAATGAACCAATCAAAATAACCCACTAGTAAGCATGACAAAAATAACTTTACTCTGATTGGTCCATTTTTGAGAAACGTAGAAAAAAACTATTGGGATAGGTCTATTGAAAATTACGGTTAGTGTTAGCTTTATTACTAAATTCGGCCATGAGTTTAGAGTTCAGAAATAGTTTCAAGTAAAACTTGTTATATGATTACAATGAGTATAATAATAATTATAATTGTAATTTGTCTATTTGAGTGGCTATTTTTTTCTTTTGGTGAATGGTAGTGAATTTTGATTACATTTTACAGAATTAATTATTTACTATAATATCACATGATCCATATTTTTATTGGTTCGAACAAAATTCAGATATGAAAGCAGTTAAGTAGAAACGCACAAAAGGAATGCATGCTTTACATAAAATAGTACGATATCAGTGCAACATCAGCCGAGATTGAACGCGCTACCCTGGTGACATTAATAGGTGTGGGATGTAGGTCGCATCGCAGGACGTCCCGCGCCCGCCTCACTTTATTCTTTCCTACAACAATTTGCCGAGCATTCACGTCAATTCAAATAATGTCAACAGTATTGCTTTTAGTGCGTGGAAAAATTTCACCCTCGTAATTTTCTCTCTTTTGAAAATTGAAATAATTTCCTTTGAACGCCATTCTACGTTATAGCTTTTTTATTGTTTGCTTACAAAGAAGCGTTATTTCGCACACAATTATATTGTAGATGTTCTTTGCTTTACGTGCTTTTTTGTTGGTTAAGTTTAACGTTTTATTTTGAGACAATTGAGATTATTTCGTTTCATTGCTGTTTTCGTTTTAATTGAATAGGGTGTTTTTCTTTAGGGTTTTTGAATAAATAGCATGTTTTTGTTTTGACGGAAATTAAAAACGATTTTATTTTAAGAAACAACTTATAAAATGTAAATGTTAACGAATCGTCTATCAAATATAGTTGAAAAGGTCACTTGATTTCATATTTAGGCATCGATGTTGATTGGAGGTAGCGATTAGAGCTCATCGTAATTTTTAGTTGCTTTTTCCGCCGACTCCGCTCGCATTTTATCCTTTTCCGTATATTCCTAAAGGGTTACTACAGTACGAATATTGGCCTTCTTAGTGTGTTAAACTTTTAATGCGTGCCGTCGAGAAAGTAATTTTATATTTGACATTTATATAACTTTCATATACCTATATAATTATTATTAATGCTTACAATTATTTTAGTCTTCGCATCAAAGTTTCTAAATTGTTATATTTATTAAGTTTATAGTATTGTTTTAGGTTCATTTTTCGGTGGTATTTCTCTTCTTTGACTTTATTATTTATTTCGCTATATAAATGTTTGTAGTATGTAATTAAAATTTTTGTTGCCCTATTTATAAATATATTAAGCCGAAATTAAGATATCAAAGCATTTTGTATCCAAACGAAGAAGGTTGTTTACTTTGTAAATAAACATAATGTTATTAATTATCTCTTGTCGACTCTGTACTGTGTACAATCTCCGAGACCAATAATATAAGTGTTATAAATGTTCTATTATATAGAAGAGTCATAAATGAGTTATTTAGGTGCATATTAAAAATAAACTCATAAACCTTTCAATGGATTTGGATGAATTACAAAACTACATCATATTTTGTTGGTCTAAAAAATTTAATGGTTGGATTTAACTTAGTAAAAGATTTTAACGCATTAGTATCAAGCATACAGAAGCTAATTAGTCATTTCTAAACACCACAAAGAGTTTAAAACACCTAACAGCTCACTTTTAAGTCTTCACAAAAGTTCTTTAGTGTTTTATATTCGATTGTGAAATAAAATCAAAGCACTATCCAGCAGGACCGCTCTTTACTGAAATTGGGTTAGCCAACGAGAGGCTGCTACACGCGACACTCGAGAGCACTACGGCCCTCTCCCAACTGTAAACTGTCACTACACGGAGGGCTCGCCGTGATTTGTGCTTTGTACATACGATTTTGTGTTTTATTTATTGCTGGATAAAGTAAATAGAATATAACATACATTCCGTGTTCAAACTACGAGCACGGTTCGCAGCCCGTGTTTGTCACCAAACGTCCAGCGGACCCATGTATTCGATAAACAAATACACGTATGTCAATATATGAATAACAAATACGCTTCGGTGATTTCGTCTTGTAATCAATTTAGTATATCGGCTTACTTATAAAATATCGATATGGCTATAATATAATAATTGCAACATTTATCTACGTTGGCGATCGCAATAATAATAAATAATTAATTTAATTACGCACTTTTCTCTTACGCAATGAATTATAAATTCAATTAGAAGAAAACGTAAAATTACACCCAAAAGGGAAATAAAAGTGCTGAAGCAATTAAATACGCTTTACAGTTGTAAGGCTGGGCTATGAAAACGTGTCATTAGTACAAACTTGGGGACTATCGATGTAATTCAAATAAAAAGTGAAAAGGTCAGGTGAAGGTCACGACATTACTAAGGATATTGAAAACAGAACAAATGGCGCAGAGACGAAATATTCGACGAAAAGAAGCCCGCCAAGTGATATCTTGACTCCCTGAAAACAACCTTTTTGTACTTGTTAACATAAGGTTTCTTAATTAGGCTTAATAACTAGGTCGAACAAAAAAAAATATTTAATGACAATAATAAAATAATCGATAAAAGTACTATGAATCAGATCCTACAAGAATGGCCGAAACTTCGTAAACTACAACAAAGAAAATAAAATTTAATTGTTATTATTGTTATAAATCTCGCTGTCTGAAGCCTGGTTTACACAGAGTTTCTCAGGGCGGGATTATAACAAAAAAACTCTAGTTCCAATGCATCACGGAGTTCTTGCTCGCATCTATTTTATTGCTTTAATGGCCATGCAGCCTTCTAAACAACAGCTTTCTGCTATTTTCTTAATTTTCAAGCATGGATATTTCGGCCTTTAAAATTTAATATGACGAAATTTTAAAGGCAGAAATATCCATGATTATTAATTATTTTTACATTTTCTTCAACTGCGATAATCACTAACTATAATTAAATTAATACTACTTAAAGCCGATCGGTAAAACGATTTATATTAAAAATCCTCGATTAAATATATTAAATTAATTAAAGCATAAATAGGTAAATGTTAAATCAATAGTCTTATAAAACACATTACGTTTTAATTTCTAAATCTTTGTTTTTAAAGAAGAGGGAAAGGAATGGCATTAAGTATTTCGTACCTGGGGGTGGATTTCGTAGGCCCATGTCGCCATTTCATTTAAATACGTCCGTTGAATGGGATTGCTTTGAAAATGGTCCAGATGTGCTATTTTAGTTACTCTGTTATCCAGGCCTCTGCTCACACCGTTTGCAAGGTTTTACTTTTTGTACTATTAATTATATTATGGAGTATAATGCTTATTAAATCGCCATTGTCCTTATTCGTTCCTTCAACACGTTTTACAGCAGTGATATTGTCATTATTGTAATAAAGGGTTTAAGAGAGTAGAACTTTAAGGAAAATACTGTTTTTTTCTAAATAAATTTCGATATATCGCAATAAAATCGACCGTGTGACCCATCTTCGTATACATTTATTTTTAAATGTTATTTTTAATATTTCCGGCGCATACAGGATCATTTACATTGACATTGAACGTGTCATTCATTAAACAAATATTAAGTAAGATAGAAGCTATTTTGAATTTAATTTACGACATAAAAACTCCATTAATCGTCTTCCCACGAATTTTAATGTTGCCCATCAAACCGTCATAAAGAACAGGTTCATCTAAGCAGATTCAATATTAGCATAAGGCTGCCTTCTGAATCACCACAGCTAACGCGTACCTAAATCACCTTAGAACCATCTGTGGATATAAAATATTAATAGCAAAATGAATACAGTGAGAAAGAATTTTCAATATATCAACACACTAATTGCTCTAATTAGAAGTAAGAGTATTACAAGTTACAACTACGTTACATATCTATGTGACAGGCGGCTCAAGTCCGCAAGCACCTCGTAAAGGCGAACTAAAACAGTGACTTCATTACTTTCATTGTCGAAGTTTGCTGTTCCCTCATGTATTACTGGGGCTTTAAATTGAACTGTTTATGTATTCCGCAGCCTGTAGCTACCCATCGCTGGGGACCAAGTATTCCGAATCCCGCTGAATAACTCTCTCATCGGCGATACGTTATTTAACTCGTTTTAAACGTTTTTCATTGATGTTTAGTTGCTTTGATGTGGAGGGTTATAATGGTTTCACGAAATCGACGTGGAGTGATGGACAGAGAGATTAAAGGTCTCTAAAGGTGATGGATATCGGTGGTCTTTAATTCAAATTACGTTGCCTGAATTTGGCGGTTAGGTGTAATCATTATTATTTACTTCCTCGCTGGTCTTTGTGACAATGCTATCATCTAGGTTTGACTGATCTATTTTTTTGTCATATCAGTCTGTGGTGATAAAAGAGGTTATATCGCAGTTAGAAATGGCACAGTCTGACGAACCGAAAGCCTCAGGTTCAAAATCCAAGACACATGTCTGGTTTCGAAGTTACGTGTGTTTTGATTGGCAATTATCTCTCGCTTTAACAGTGAAGGAAAATACCGTGAGAAGCCTACATACCTGGGAATTCGCCATAAGATTTAAAAAGGGCCCATGTCCAGCAGTGGAACAATATATATTACAAGGCTGGAATTAATATTATTATTATTATATCAGTCTAGCCCAGCTCTGTCTTTCTAATATTATTTAACAAATAATATCAGCCCTGTATGATATATTTTCCCACTGTTGGGCATGGGCCTTCTCTGCTACTGAGAGGGATTAGACCATAGTCCACCACGGTGGCCCAGTGCGGATTGGTAGACTTCACACACCCTCGAAAATTCTTATAGAGAACTTCTCAGGTATGCAAGTTTCCTCACGATGTTTTCCTTCACCGTTAAAGCAATCGATAGTTCACAAAGAATGCACACATATTTTTTTAGAAAAGGCAGAGGTGTGTGCCCTTGGAATTTAAACCTGCGGACTTTCATCTCGGCAGTCCGTTCCACAACCAACTAGGCTATCGCTTCTAACTTATTTAATAAGTAATCGCCTTATTTAATATCGTGCGGCATACCATTTCTGTGAGCCGTATTTCTGTCTGACTCTAAAAAATACCTGATTTTCCAAGAATCAGAAATAAAAGGAGTAGGTTTGTATATTTCAAACACATACCATATCTATGTGTTATTTTATTCCGAGAAACCGATTCAAGCAATTGACTTATGACCTTCAAAAACTAATATAACTTATTCAGACATTTCGCGTCTGCCTTGTAGGTTTCGAACTCCGCTTCACTCACAACATTAATATACCCAATACTTTGATATTTGGGCGTTCCGAAAAAACAATGAGTGGTATTACGAGAAATGATGTTGCATTACTTTGTGTTTACTAAGTGGTTTCTTTACGGTTCGTCTAACACAATTATTTGTTTGGTTAGTGCCTAAAATTATTTTAGTAATTGTATTCTCAATACTAACTTCTTGTCATTGTTCCGCCCGTTCTCAGGAAAAGTATCTTTTAGCAATCCGGACTAATTAAGTTTCTTACGAAGTCATTTCAGAATCGAAACAGTTCAAGAGATTAGAGCGATAGGTTCTATATTCCACTGTATATATTATTTTTTACAAACTCTTCAGCTTTGTAATATTAATATCAAGTATAAGTTAAAACATATGATACCAAAAATACTGTCTGTTGAATTAAACATAAACCACAAAAGTTAACGTGTTACGTTTCATCTGCTATTTTTGAATACAAAATACAGTTATTCGTGGTACAAGCCACGTGAAAGATACGTAAAGTGTAATCAAAACTTTAACGCAATTCGTTCTCGTCGGCACGCAAAAACACTCGCGTTCGAGTAAACAAAAACACAATTGTTTTAGTCCCGTTTCTTTGGACATCCAATATTTTGTTCAACCAGACGGAATCATTGTATTATTTTGTGAAACAAATTCTTTCTCGTTACTGAATGGAATATAAGTTCACATTGGGAAGACAAATTATGTTTGCGTGTTTCGATACTGTTGTAATATACAGTTTACTGTTATGACCAAGATGAACGGAACAATGGTAAAAAAAATCTTGATAATTGTCAAACGAAGCAAATGCGATTAGTCAGCATAATTAGGCTATTGTTTCTGGAGAGATAATATCAAATCTTCAAAGTTTGATTTAAAAAAATAGAACACATTTATTCTGTATATGAGTGTGAACGAGGGCTATAAAACATACATTTGCAATATTCTAAAGTATTTAATGTAGTAATCTGTTTGTTTGTTCTTTATCTAAATGTAATTGTAATAATGATTTGTTAATTTTCTTTAAATCGTTATTATACACTTAAATTCCAACACAGAAAATTACAAAAAGGTGGAATTGCATTTTTAAGTCTCTATTGTGACTATTAATTAGTGCTTAGTCATGGGTCCTAAAAAGTACTGACTACGAACGAGCCCCGGTGATTAGAAGTGCAACAGTTTACATCCGGAATCAGGAAAAATCGTGACGCAACAAAAACAAGTCAATTCTTTAAACTGAGTCAGTGTTTACATTTATTACAAGTTTAAAACCGCTTTTTAGAGCCTTTGCGTTTTTTATTGGAATAATTTTTACTGTCAAGTAATCTGGATTATTGATGCTTTTGTTCCTTTGCGTGATATTAATATCTTAATTAAACGTCATCAAAAAATATGGTATTGTATTTGACTCGTACGTACATATTGTATGTTTGTATGTCTCATTCGATTTGGATAGGGTCTTCGCTGATTAAATGTTTGTATCGGGAAAGTTTTTAGTATATAATATATTAGGATATGATGAAGATCTTCAACGATAGACCGCTTTGTTCGTATATAGTATTTACACTATTCCGTCATTAACTAACTAAAAAGCAATAAGTGAAAACTCTTTAACAAAAAAATAGAACTGGCCATAAAAACCACTACCAACAAAAAAATAATTTACGAGCTAAACTAAGTAAATACACGAACCAATATACGAAAACAATATGCAATTTAAATTAGGCACCGACTTCAAATAGAAAGTGCATATACGTATAAAAAGTTAAATATTTTTTCGGTTTGTAGTGGTTTTAGAAGTCTTTTTTTGTAAAGAGTTTTTAATTAAAGCTAGAAGAAATTTAAACTTGAATTTGAATAACCATCGATGTAGATAAAATTGTAGATTGATTGCTGACTACTATGGCTGGCGCCATGTATAAGGAGTGAATTTTAGAGTGATTGAGGAAATATTTTGTATATTCGAAAATATTTCCTATAATGATGTTTTGTTCATGGCTCTTGCGTTTTACTGTATACTAACACCTCGAACTATTGTACATCGAGTATACGAATTTATTCGTTGTGTAATTGGAACTATGATCATGAAATGACCTGTACTTGAATTTACTAACAACTTAGACCTAACTTTGTACATTACAAACTATGTTACACATAAAATACCGTTGGGTTTCGTTGTAATTAAATCTGGTCATTATCTTATAAATAATTTCCAGAGATAACCGCTATATATTATAATAAAATAGTTTGCGGCGCCAGCGGGCTATCAAGGCCATAACGTAGAGCCCTTTAGAGGATATTCTCCTAGTATTTTTAGTCCGCAATCTCAGTGTCTCACCCAAACACGGGTCCCTAGGATCCTAATCCACGTTTAGAAAGTTTATAGGGTACAACGAAATTTGCGGCTGAGTTACATGGCACTTTACTTAACAAACTTACTCTTACATGGGATTGTCGACAAATTCGGTTTGGAATAATGACCGCCTGCGACTTGAGTTTAAGATAAACCGGCTCAATTAATTACTAAATACTTACACGGCTGTATACTTCATTTTACTAGATTTACATATGTGTACATATATAAAGTATAATCCTGTGATCCTTGAGTTATAATTATATTAAAGTAGTAACAGTATCTATACTTATTACTTTCGAAACGATTGAAAGATAATATAGTTAAATGTCGATAACCTTTTTCTAAAACAATTTAAATTAACACAATTGATATTTAATAAACCGACAAACAATTTGCGATAAATACAGTTCACAAAGCAAAAAAAAAATACCGTATATCGAACAATAGCCAATTGCCAAGGTCGTATAGAAATGGAAACCCAATTTGCTGAATCCCAATACTATGGTTGGAGACTTTCTCTTTTCATGCAACAGTGGGTACGCGTCCAACAGTCATTGACATGGCCGGCGGTTTTTGCAAATTACACTGGCGTTAACAAGCTACGTGTAAACTGTTACCGCATTCAGGCCAGTTCAGTAGCCCCTGTGCTGACATATAACAAATTGTTCAAGACGATTGAATGCCTGTTTTAGTTAGTAACTTGTAGATATATTACAGGGAAATGTACGTACTTTATTACTAAGAATAGAATTATATGCGAAAGTCTATATTATTTCATTATTGTCCAGACTATAAGAAGCGTTTTATTTTTATATTACTAAATATTTTCTTCCATTTCATGGTTATAATGAAATATTTCGTAATAATATATGGAACTAAGTATATCTAAATTAATTGTGATTTCGCTCACGTGTAGTTACCAGTGTATAAACACAATGATCTTTTAATGTAAATATTCGCACATATTTGCGAATTTAAAATTAGAATTACAGTTAACCGAAGCCCCACTATCGTCGAGTTACAGTTATGGTATTAATATTAACATAATTATAATAGGGATGAGGTGATAGTCGACGGCATCGTAAATGGATGGCTAGAATCGATTAACGATCGATCAATGTAGTCGACCGGTATAAGACAGTGTAGGAAGAAAATCATCATTTGCGTAATTAAGCTGCCGCCGAGCTCTATATATGATAGTTTGAATATTAAAATGGCCTGAAATGTTGATTTAAATTGACATTAGAGCTGGTTTCAGTACATCTGTTTTTCACTAATCTTATACTAATATTGTTAATGTAAAAGTTTGCAAAGACGTTTCAATGGTTCTCAGAACGCAAATTAAAAGTTAAAATTAAATAAAGCCAGAGTGCTATAAAAAATTCTGTGTCAAATTGTGATCTGAAAAAGGCAGTCATATCCAGGATTGTATGATGTAGGTATTTTTTATAAATGTACTTTTGTTACTTGACGTTCTCAGAACAAACTGGCATGCAAAACTTCTGTATATGCATACGTTTTTTTAATCTTACTGGTTCCTCCTTCCTGAATCCTAATGCCGTCTGCTATCACCGTTCACTCAAATGATCTATAGTTGTGTGTTATGTATATAAAATATAAATAAATTCTGTGGCCCGGCTTTGGTCCTTATTTAGAATTAAATTGTTATAACGTTTTCTACGCCATAGAAGTTTTTACGCTTTTCTGTTTAGAACGGGGATGCGTACAAACAACTTTCCAGCAGAATCCAGCCCATTAACCTGGGCTTAACTATTCATCAAGCCAGTGACCTCTTTTCCAAGGTGTCCCAAAGATAATTTAGGCGGTGAGAAATGTCGCCTTTAGGGTCAAAGTGTTGCGAAATTGACCCCGGCCGCAGCCCTGGGGAAATGGCTTATTTCGAGGTCACCGAACATTTTTGCCTCGTATCCTCGTGAATATTATAAAGAGCAGCCGCATTTCACACGCTCCACCCTCACTTCACGTATTCTGTTGTCACCCTAACATTTATTGCGGTGACATTTCACCAGAGGTTTTGTTATAACGAGAAGTAATTTTAAAATACCGCTTTCGGAACCCCACGGATGACGACTCAGACCTTAATCTCGGTTTAATAGTTTATGATATTTAGCTACGCTTACGAGAATCTTTGTATTTATGGCGCAGGATTTCCGGGAAGTTGTTTGAAATAAAATTTTGCAAAAGTTATTCCAGCGAATTACGGAGTAAAAGAGAGGAACCTCTAAGCTTTTTCAAGTTATTTTCCTTTTCCTTATTATGATAAGTTAAAATTCCTGAGAGGGCAACATTTTTATTCCATTGCTTAAATCCTTTTAGAAAAAAAAAAACGTAAAAGAGTTTACGCGATTGCGTGAAATACCTCTGAGAAATCATCACAAAAAATTCTTTAAAGTATCGGATGTTTGTTTAAGTGTAGACGCAAGAGGAGTTTAGCTGGTAAATACTAAATACGGGGGCATTGTTGGGCCGAGAGTAGCCATTATTCTTAGTTGAACGGCAAAGTGGCTTGCGTCGAACACCTGTTTCCATACACTACAGAATGTTTCCCTTCAAAGGGTCTAGAGCAATCAAGTTATTGGGATATATTTATTAAGTTGTTGGAAGTTCCCTTTACGAGGGCCCATATATCTCGAATAGGAAACATATTTTGGTTCGGTTGTAATTTGTTGGCGTTCTCCGGTATTTTTGTTGCCGATTTTATTGTTGTTTAGTGTCCGAGTGGCGGCGTCCTTCGTCCTTGTCGCTCCCGCTGTCGGCTCTGTCTGGTCGCTCGGTTACTGATATGGACGGAAAAGGGTCCCTGTAATGGGAGTTTCGTCGTAAGGCCGGCGTGTATTTTTGCCGAGTGATTCGCAGGGGTAGCAGTTTTATTCGCTCAGTGATCTGGCTTTATGAGTCATGTTTACTGTAATAAACTCGTTGGTTCGCTTCGAAATGAGCTTCTATATTGAAACTTATGCGTTACCGATATCCGAGTGGGTTATGTTGACGTAAACTGCCGTTTTATATGACCTATTTAAATTTTACACTTCCCGGTTTTCTATAGCCGTGTGTTAACTTAATTGGCTTCTCGGGACGTATACTTAATTGTGTGTGCATTTTATTTTTAACTGATTTTATGTTGGTACATACCGGTTGAGTGATCAATTCATGTCAGAGATGCCTTGATAAAGCAATTTGTGGTAACTCCGTCAGTCACTGTCTTAGAAAGGGTCCAGTAACTAGTATCTAGTTACCAAACAAGGTTCTGGTTATCTGCGTAGGGTCGACGTCCTTGCGGACAGTAGCCAACTAGCCTCAATTAATCAACGGTATCTAGGTGTAGACAACAAGCGCTCAGCGCGAATCTCAATTAGAATGAAATATATTAATGAGGAAATTTACAACTTAATAAACCGTATTAGGGCTTGTTTTGAATTTATTAAATAAAAATTATTCATCAGATGAAGTACAACACAATTCTTTAACCGTTTCATAAAAAATAAAATACATTTTTTTACAGATCACAAGGAATTGTCATTTGACTCAAAAATAGATGCACACACGTGTATTTTAACATCTTTTCAGACGTCTAAGGGAGGAAAACTAGTTCGAACAACAGTCCAGGTATGACTGATGAGTTGTTTTTGAGTCAGGGTTGAGTCATCCAGGCTGATGCCCGCTAATGTACCAGCGCATTAATCAAATTATTTTGTTACATTTAACATTGCCTATATGTAACTACAGTTACTGTAACTTGATTATTCATAAGTTATTGGATCGGTTTTGGGGTGATGAAAGTATATAGAAATTAAGGGAAATAAAAAAAAATGAGGCAATTATGGTCTTGAGACAGAAAATTTATATATTGTAAATATCATTGATGTACGCTGCGCTTATAGTTAGTAATATTACCATTACTACTTACTATTAAGATAATGTTTATTACTACAGTACTGAATTGCAGACAGCTTGTGTGGTCTATTTTTATTGAACATATAACACACTGTACAATATATTTGCCAGGTTTTAAAGCCCTACATTTTAATTATCACATAAAATGTCATTAATTAATGTTTTTTTTATAAATTGCACTTAGCAACTTTTTCTCTTTGTAATATTTTTCGGGTGTCAATTCCAAATAAAATTTAGTGTAATCACAATTTAAAAGGTTTATTTTGTTATTAATTGGTACTTAAGAACTACAATGTTTCGTTGTTTAGAGCATATTTCCTCGTTCTTTGTCAGTATTCCCTCTTGGCTCCATTTTGTCGATTCGTGATGTCTGCTTAGGCATTCTACAAAAGGCTTTCCTTTGATTTAATTTCTACGGTTGGCCGACTGGCTAACACAAACACGTCTTGTACGTTATTTAGATTAGAATTGATATAAATCTTATATTTTTTATTTACTTTTAGTTTAAAGGTAAATAAAAAATATAAAATAATACTTTATTTGTTGTAATTCTTTTATTAAGTATACTATGGGATGGATATTTTATAAAATGAATTGATACGGAAACTAAAATCATTCATCCGAGATATACTTGATAATTAGAAAAAAAATAAAGTTGACAAATAAAACTTATGAAAGAGATCCTTAAAAGGTACAACCTATTTATTGTAAAATGTCCCATCAGTTAACACTTTGTGTTCTATGGTAATACATCTATATATATAATATTATACTAAGTTTTATTTCACACGGTCGTCCGAAATAATGAAGAGCGATATACTACGAACATAATATGAGTGCGGGGGCGTTTATGACGGGTCCTGTGTCGCATAATTTTCGCATCTACCCGTCCTCTACTCGGCCACATGAGTTACTCTAACAAAACTTATCTTAAGTTATATCAAAATACGATTTTTGTATTTAAAGAGCATGATTTTTCGTACACGAAAAGCCCACAGGGAATGTAATCTTTCGATTAGATTGTATAAAAAAATACTGGTCTAGATTTTTGTTCGAATATCTATTTGGATTGGTTGCGTCTCAATGTTACAGATTATCTAATATGTTCTATTCCCGAATCGTAATCTTAGCTATTGGTAGTTTATATTTAAAGTATAAACTGATGTAAATTTTCACAGTACAAAATTATTCACCTGTAAAATCCATTAGGACCGGTACATCCCAATGAACATACTACATCAACTTTCTATCAGTAGTGCCGCGATTTTCAACGCTTACTTTGGGGCGAGTCATAAAGGGTCAAAATATGAAACCACTCCAAATACTTTAGGACAAAGGAGGTCGGCAGCACAACTCATTATGTACTAGACAATAAGGCCCCGCGGGTGTTGTAGCCGACTTAGCACTCTGACCTTTGACACGACTTATTTGAATAAATTCACAGTAGTCTTTCATAGCAGTTATAATAAAGAGTTATGCATAGGATTTGACCCTCGGCTTCTGTACGCAAGAACGCCAAAAACGTGTGAAACGTTTTTTTTTTTTGGTAATTTTAAAAGTTTTTTTTTATTGCTTTGAGTGTCGAGACGAGCTTGCCGTTCGCCTGATGGTATGCGATACGACCACCCATAAACAGTAGAAACACCATCCAACAACTTGAATTAAAAAGAATTGTTTTATTGGTATTCCACTGCGTTCGCCATCCTGAGACATGAGATGTTAAGTCTTATTATGCCTGGTAGTTACACTGCCTATCATGTCCTTCAAACTGGAACAACAGGGACTACACACTATTGCTTGGCGGCTGAAATAGACATTACTGTGGTACCTACCTCGGCGGACTCTCACCTATGAAAGACCTACCAACCAGTATTGATATTTTGAGTAATGAATATGCTACTGTCGATAAGAGTGGGGTGGAAATTAAGTACTATGCTGCTTACTCCGCTGTTATTGAATCTGAAAGTGATTTCGTGATCTGCGTGCAAAATTTTCGCTTTGTGTCTGTGTAGTGCGTATACTGACCCCCTTATTCATAGACGTTATTTATCTAATGACGGAGTAATGCTGTGATAACAAGTCTGTTTCTCAGTACCCAACGACAGAGAAACAGACATGTGGCTGTTGTGGTTGGCTAAGATTGAGATACAACACAATAACAACGGCCCTATGTCTACGCACTGGGAAGGCTGCCATGCCGTCAGCACTGAAAAACAGACTTGTTATCATAGCTTTGCTCCGTCCTTAGATAAAAAAGTCTATAAATACGGGGGTTAGTATATAAGTCATGTAATGTATAGTATTAAGTTAGTATTATGAGTGCAGTCAAATAAAGAGCCTAAAAACATCAACATATCAACATATATTCATCCTCCGTTACATTTGTTTAGTTAATGTTCCCGGATGATATTTTGAAACTACATTGTTTTGATGATTAATAAAATAACGTGATGTTGAGCGATTTATAGGCATTTTCGTCTTAGAGAATTTAGAGGGTAGGTAAACAATAATTAATCAAAAGCTGTATTTAATTAAGCATCTATTACAGAGCAATTAGTAGACAGTGACTGAATCTTTTTGTATTGAAACTCAACTAACTGCTTTTGTCTTAATTCTCGACTGGAGTGATTAATTTATTTTTGGTACATTTTATAGCGTTATTAATTTGCTTGTTGTTTTGTTACTTCCTCGCATTTGTTTATTTAAATTTGCGAATTTATATTTAATAACTGTAATTGATATCTTGTCCTACAAAATCACAGACAGATTTACCTTCCTATTTATATTTCCCGTTCCTGTTCAATCTTCACATCTAAGACTTCGGGGATAAATTAACTCATTCTATTCTTCGAAATGTCTAATAGTTGAAAGCAATTTCAATAAGAATATAATTTAGACACATCTATTTCTTCAGACTATATCATATAACTAAACGTTTATGTAATACATTTTTATTGAACTTTCATGTTGGGTTACATAACGTTATACATAAAAATATTAAAAGGTCTGTTAAAACGGTTAGCGAGTCACGCGTCGCTGGCTTCCAGTAAGTAGGTGCTCCAATTTCATACTATTCGACTAACATTAAATATTGTGGCCACATTTAATCCGTCCGGAATCGGCTTTTATTCAGGGATATCGTGTAATTGATTTTGCGATGTATGAAAATTTGTTTTTGTGGTCTAATTATTATAAATTTGGCGGTGGTGTTTTATTGATGCATCCTATAAGTTAGTTCAAATATTGAAATAAAACTATTTTGCGAGTAGCCAGTGCGCCCCGTGACCACGAAGGCTGTAGTCTAAGAGCCCGTGAACCCCAGACCCATCATTGTTACCTGTGTTGGGAGCATGCGCTGACAAACTTTCAGATTTTATAAAATAACTAAGGTCTGGGGTTCACGGGCTCTTGCTCTACTACAGTCTTCGAAACGTCGAGAGAAAATTATAATATAAAAACTACAAAATAGCTTTATTTCAATGCAACATTGACGGAAACATAAGAAACCATAAGTTCAATTGTGAAATAATATCTTTGAACGATTGGCAGATATGTATATTAATTGGAAACTTATTTTATAATCAAATAATAAATATGTAAAGTCGCTTTAGTAAATATAACATAAAGTTTACAGAACAAATAATTTGATTTGAATGTCGTTCTCACATAAAATTATCAAGCAATTTATGAAGGGTGTGTACATCAAAGGCGTACCTTCGATGAAGGGCTCCTTAATGAAGCAACATCGGAAGGAAACATCATTGAAATCTAATATATTTGTAATGTATCTTCAAGAGGAGGTAGGCAGAGTTGTGATGTACGTATTATTTGATCGTATATTTAGATACGTACGCACTCGGAGGAAATAACAAAGTTAATGGGTACTTCTGAGAACAGTTAAGTGTTATATAAATGATTGCTGTTATCTTTTAAATTAACGCCGTGTATTTAGAATGTTTCTGTATCATTGAGAAACGACCTCAAAGTATACTATGCATAAAAAGTAGCGTGGTTAAAAAAAGAAAACATATTTACGTATAAAATTTAGAATTTAATTGGTTTGCAAGTCATTGTGGTTCCCTCGCATTCGTCCTAGTATGGTAGGAGTCTGGGAATAACTGGAAAAAACTAGGTATTACGAAAATGGATAGTATTACAATAATGTATTGTATATGTTAAATTATGTATATTATCAGAAGATGCGTAGTTTTTGTTGACCTCTATCGTCAGCGTCTAAAAACTTTATCATATTATCTAATACGAAATAAATAAATTCCTAATTAAATTGTGTTCACCATATTGAATCAATTAAAAGATTACAGCCCATACGCCGCCAGTAAACTAATAAACCGAAGATAAATTACGTTAGTAATTAAGAAAACAATTCAACGATGTACAGTTAAATACACAAAGGTAATACATTTGAGGAAAGATTGCGAAAGTTTAACAATTTTGTAAATAGCGTTTATTACTGACTCGTTTATTTGATATCACGTCTGGTTTTCAGTGCGCTGTAACTTGTATTTATGGTGTAAGTTTTGCAACACGACGCGGCTGACTACGCGGCCCGCGCACCATGTGCTGCCAACGTTCAAAAACCTGTTACTTGTTAGTTACTTAATAAAACTTCCCGCGAGTAACATCTCATTACACTTATAAACGTGAACGAGGATATTGCATTTTTACGCCGCAACTTATTTTTAATAACTTTTTTTTGTCCGTGGTTCCTTCCCATGTTGATGTTTTTGAACATTTCGTAAACGTAAATAAATTAATAAGAACTATTAGTTTGACGGTAGAGCGTAATATAGAATTGATAATTTATAGAATCTAATAGAAGTTGTGTATATTCAATTCAGTGGAAAATTAATACATAACATTATACAATTGTCCGTAATGTAACGCTTCGTTACACCGGTAAACAATAGCTAGTGACTAGGTCTTACAATAGATGCAGCGCTACGCAGTGACTCATCCTCTCTGTCTAAGCTTCCTGTATATCATCCATATAATAACTAGATTCCAAGAAATATAGTTACGGGAAGGGGTTGTTATATTCCATAACGTTCTTTTTATCCAGTGCAAATAAAATCTTAGTAATCTAAGGATAAATACTATACATGTATAGTGTGATAAAATGTTTTCATATTTGTTAGAAATAACAACCGCTGAACGGATTTGAGTCGGGTACATAGACTGTCATGGATTAACGTATTGAAAAATGTTATATAAGAAGGTTTACAGTGCGACTTTTTTCACACGGAAAGTTTAACACACGGAGTCGCAGGCTCTACTTGATTATTTTCGCAGGAAAAGCACGTTATCGGTACTGACGCTTGTGGACGGTTGAAGGCGTGGAACAGTGCAATAATTATTTCATTGAATACGTGAGCATTATTACATTGTAGTATTATATTTATAGAGTTCTCTGGTGGATTTACTCAGCTAATAACGTAGAAGCCGTTGCATTGGGACGATTTGCAATGCTGTCTGCCATGCAACATACTATAGAGGCTAAAATAATCTGCATACTGTATTCATTCATTCTAATTTTGAATTTGAAAATTAAATTGTTAACTGTTATCAAAGAATGCCTTTTTTATTGTCTATGGTTTATATTCGAATATTGAATTTAGAATATAAGTAACTGTTTAAAATTTAAAGTTTTTTGTTCCAAACAGTACGTCAACTTAGTCCTTTAGCAAAAGTCACTTTCATTTGACTCGCTAGCTCATAATGCCGAACTTTCCCAAATGTTAACTAACTAATATTAAATATTACGAAGGGTAAGTCTACAATATAATCATTAAAATTCTTTGTATTTAATTTTAATTTCTGAAGAAAGATGTTAGATAATTGAATTCTAGTTAAAAGTGTTTAATATTTTTGGTGATTGTATCTACGCATTTGATGAACAGTGCAACTAATATGTAATGTAGGCTTAAAACTTATACTAATTCTAGTTCCAAACAAAACTCAAATACTTGTCCAAAATTTACCCGAATTTAGTATGATCCTGTTTGTCATGTTTAAATCGGATGCCGATACATATATATTTATACCCAATAATTAAAAAAAACCCCTGGGATATAAGTGATCGCGCAAGGCTTTAAGTGTGACGCAACGAGTTGTTGCTTTGTTCGTTTTTTTAACTTTGGATGTGGTTTAAAAACATTTAAAATACGTTCTTAAGAGCGAATTTGTTCTGAATTTGCATTTCTGTGTAATCTACGACTCAAAGTCCTTATTCATAAATGTCAAAATACATTTACGTTTATTGCACGAGTGCAAGATATTGAGATGTCTTAGCATATACAATATACATACCTTTTTATTTTATTAGAATGCCATGTTTGTATTGAGTATATATGGTCGAATTTTCCTGCTTATCTTACTTTATATACTTATTATACATATCCCTACAGGTTATTAAGTATACAAATAGATCAAACATGGGGTCATATATCCATAATTATACCGTTATAAGTTATAACTAACTTATTATACAATATTACTCTATATATTAAGAACCCCCGTATAACTTCTATATAATAATGTCTCCAAGCTTCGGAAGGTATACAAAGCCCTTGGTCCTGCGCCTGATCTCTTTCCGGTCATGCAGATGGCCGTCTCACCAGACTATGAGAGTGAAGAAACCAAGAGTGTACCTGCGTATTGCACATACTTGTGCACTATATTGTCTCCCGGGCGATCTCCGTTGAGATTTGCCTGAATTCTGCTAGTAGTGTTTTATTTATATACTAAGAAAAATACAGCAAAGCATAATGTTCGATATTTAATGAAAGTATTAAATTTCAGAATCCAAGTTTTCTTTGTGCCGGGGACTTCGTTGCAGGGATTGTGTAAGCAAACCGTATCGGCGCCGCGTTCCCATTCGCCTTTCGTCATAGATTCTTAGGTTTCCCTTTGTATAGAAATTGTTCTACAAAATACAGCATGCGTAGTTTTATTTACTTTAAAATTTTTGAGCTCGGGTTTATTGTAACGAGAATTTTAAAGAACTATTTATTACATTAGTCTTAGCTAGTTTTCAAACTTATGTATTATTTGAAAATAAATGATTTAGTCTTAAAATGTAACCGTGTATCCAATATACTTTTATTATCGATTTTTTTATGATCGCTGTTAATATTGATGTTACCAATATGAAGCAAAATTGATATTTTTATGTCCAACTTAAGGTTCCATAATCTTTTATATCGATTAAGTTCTGAGTTGTAATATAAAAACTTTGATACATCTTATATTGAACGGTGCTTTAATGGGCGTAATTTCTTTTATAGAATCTATAATAGACTGCCATTACAACAGAAGAATCTTAGCAATTCCATAAAAATAGCAGTAAAATACATAAGTATTTTAAATTATTACGAATATATCGTCTATCAAAATGCCATAAGATTTATCGGCCCGATATGACCAATTTGCAAACTGGTTATGTATTGCATGAATTCTTTATTCGAATACCGCGAAAAGCACTTTTAACACGCTGACAATAATTTTACTGCAGCAATTATGCAAAATAAATACACTCGTTTGATAAAACAGTGTAACGTTATGTCGTTAAATTAAAACTTCACCGAAGCCATTATATAACCGCTAAATGTTACTTATAAACTTGTTGCAAGAGTTTTGACCCCAACCACACGTAAAATATGTAAAAAGTGAGAAAACTGTTCCCCTGGTATACGCCAACAATAAAACTGTTTTATGGTCTCAAGCGACACAACGCCAGCTGGGACGACTTAAAATAATCATAGTGAGCTTTCAGTATGTAAATGAAGTGAAAAGATAATATAACCGCCCGGACCTTTGAAGCCAGCGAATGCTACTACTATTAATGGCTTGAGATAACTAACAACTTCGTATCTCTAGTAGTTTCGTCACAGGCTATTAATAAAACACTGATAGTGACTCCCGTACGAAAAGCATGATATAAACTGCATAATCAATTCCCGAGAGCCATCCTTTGGCGCTTCCAGTAATGTCAGAGTTTAGTTTATTATGTAGTAATTCAGTGCATGAAATTCATATATCCATGCAATTGTATATTGTGATTTACCGAGAATAAACACCAAAGTTAGACATCCCTAATCGATGGACACTGAATAGTCTCTTGGTGGCGGAGTTATCGCTGGTTGCTTCGCATGGTTATACGTGTGTATCGACTAGCATTTTGGTTTAAGGCAGTTTTAGTAGCTTAGGTTTTTTTTTCGTCGTTACTTACGTCATATGCAACATCGAAAAAGATTCCATAGTTTTTAAGATAATTTCCAACGATGTAACATATTTTGCGTCCAAAGATTTGTGTTGCATTCTTGCCTTGGTTCGTAGTAGTCCTTAGCTCCCTGTGCTTAGCGATGGCCTGCGTAACAAGAGCGCTTGTGCAGTGGAGATCATTTGCTTTGGTGACGAACCATTGTGACAGGCTTTGTGAGGACTAGCCAAGGCTATCTGTCTCTGTAAAAACAGTCACCGTTCCGTTTTAGTCGAAAATTAGAAGCGTGCTTTACGTGTGATATTTATGCAGTATGCTAACTTGTAATTTATTTTTCAATTAATTAATAATATTTTTAAATTATAGTATTGATATTGATTTTTATTTTTCAAGCTATGCTTTGTCTTCCCCACCAATTTGGAGTCGGCTCAACACACTTTTTCGAAGCATATTACAGAAAGGATGTGGTTATTTTTTACGAGCGGCCTCTATCTGTCGTCAAATTTATCTAATAAAGGAATCCAGTCACGTGAAAGTTTACTATTAACAATAGAAATTTAATAGGGCTCAGTAACTAGACACCAGAGTAGATTTGTCAAAACAATGATTTTGTAAATACTCTTTTCTTTATTTTAGAAAATCTACGTTTCAGACTCTGCCCAGAATATTTACTAAACAAGTCAATATAAATAAGATGTTTACCAATTCACTAAAGAATCTATTTTTGTTTCAGGTATATCCACTTTCCTTTATTACGTACGAGTGACGTCAAGTTGAGGTAATAAAGTATTGTTATGTTCGAAGGGTGTAAGAAACGTAACCAACTAGTTTTCTTTGTGATTTAGCTTAATGGAATTAGATAAAACGCGTTCAAAATCTATTTTGATAAAAATGACTATAATTTTACATTATTTAAGTTTATTAAAAACAAAATAATGCCTTGATTATTTTACTTACCACATTATAATAGATAATTCATATTATACGCAAGCTTTTGCAATTGGTTATTTTTTTTTTCAATGAGAGTAAACAGTATTACTGCCAAGAAACTCTCATACACTGTAGTTACTGAAAATTAAAGGCAATGGGACGTCAGACAGAATATTTGTGGCAAAGGAGTCCCGATAACCAACGGTTAGAATTCTGGAGTACTTCCAAAGCTGGGGAAAGGACGTTAAGATGTTACTTGAACGTTGTTCGCCGGTAATAGCCGTTCGACGAGTCCAGGGGATTTCGGGGCTTAAAATTCTGGCACAGCTCCTATGCCACTATAAATGATAATAAATTCGCATGAGTCACTAAAACTAGAGTTCGACTATGTGTTATTGCTTGTATAGTCTTTGCATCAGTCGTATTAAAATGTGAGTGAGAGAATCGAGAGAATATTTAATTATATCAACTTTGTATAAGAAACAAGCAATATAAGCAAAATGTAGCTTATTATTTACATTGTTTTCAATTTAGGCATACTTATTTTTATTCGGTACTTTTTTAACTTAAGAATATGAAAATTTACTTGTAATCGAATTAGTGCATCAATTGCAAAGAGTAGATACCACTTATTTGGCTCAAAAATCTTGACTAACGAAGTGGCATAGTCAATATGCCCATTAGTTGCTTTGGTGTAGTTTATTAGGTTACAGCCCAAACCTCCACATGAAGAGAGCGGGGTTCAGAGCGCGGAAGTACTTAAATCATTTGGCATCGGTCCACTTCTAGTCACAGGGCTCTTATAGACCGTGACACTCACCATCATATAATGATAATAGACTTTATACTTCGGTAGTATTCAAGTACAAAACGAAATTAGGCGTTGTTACCTTGTATATTTCGATGTATTGTGTTTTAGTGCGGTGTATTCCTCTCATTAGAGCTTTAATGAGGTGTAAGTGGGCTGGCAATGTCTTTAGCAGCTATTACCGCCTGCATGAGCTGAAATGTGCTCGGAAACAAACCGAGCTGGCTGTAACGGCTCTCATTTTTAAGGCGATAAAAACTTTGCAGTTGAAAAAGATTGTACAGTGCAGATTTTTATACTCGTTATGTTGCAGCTGTTGTACTCAGAATAAGTTGGAATCGTCATTGCCGAGAACGTTGAACACTGAAATCGAGAATGTTTTTTAGTTTTGAAATTATATATTATATTTAAAAATATGTTAATTGAATTATATATAGGGTATGACATCGTAAGGAAATCCGCGTCGAATTAACTGGATTTTTTATGTTTGTTTGCCCGTGAGAATTGTTTGGATTTCGCATATATTTCACAAATAACTTTAAGCTGGTGTTTTTTTTTTCTTAAATTTGATACCTTGGTATAATTTATAACTTAAAAGATGTCGTTAGAACAAATACTTTCTTCTAATTACATAAAATAAAATACCTATATTCAATTTGTGATGCCCGAATGCCAAGTGGTCGTGCAAGCCTCTACAAGTGATAAATTATCACACACACAAAATCGATCAATCACCATATAATGACGCGGTATGACGTAGGACCACGTTGGGCGACATATATACGACTTGCAAAATTGAGAGTCTAGATAAGTATTGGAAGCGTGCGTAAAAAGACGCCAAGCACTGACGTCAGCAAGCAGGGCCCTTATTCTGTATGATAGTGTAAACGCGTAACGCGGCTGTGTCATGTTATCTTCGTGAAATGTGCTTACAATGGTATTCTGTATGCCAAATCCTATATTCCTAAACGTGACGTGTTGCGTTACGTGCTTGTTACGCACTATCAAAGTAACGTGTGGCATAGAGAATAAGGGCCCAGTACGTACTACGCCGGGGTCGCACGTTTCGCAGCGCACACCGCACGCGTCTCTCTATGCACGCGTGTTCGGCGCTCTCCAAGCGATCAATATCGACCCTCACCCACTCTCATATTGAATTTTAATGAGCCGCACAAACTTAAATAACCATGCCAGAGTTTCCGAATTCCCAAAGTGCGTTAAAACTCGGTGATATTCGCCGCTCAAACTTCGCTCGCACTCGAGATGCTTTTTATTGTGTCTTTTTAACTGTCAGAGTTCATGCTTATCTAACTTTCAATTTGAATGGAATTTTGCAGAACTTCTAGCACGAAAGTAGGTAACGTTTACCTATTATTCGTCTCTTCTCTGTTCACATTCCTGTCAGACAACGGCGATGCGGATGCGAGCCACATTTAACAAGTATTTTAATACAATTTTGTCCTGTAATTGCTCCACAATATTATTAGAATGTTCGGTGTTATAATAATGGTAGGCTTTTTTTGCTGAAGAGACATCGTTTTAGAACGGAGTTTGTCAAAATCTACGCTCAAGACGTGTTGCGGGGATGTTATAGTTAAATAAGTATGTTGTGATCATTTTACAAAAGACAGCTGGCGGATTGGTAGCGATATTTTTTTTTAATGAGAGAGCGCTACCAAAAAGTTTTCGATTGGAATTATATCATAATAATGTCGACAAAAATAAACGGCTAAACAGATTTAGATGAATTGATGCGAATTGAACCAAGGAATAACATAGTATTTTTTAAATAGAGTCCTACTGAAAACTAAATATTTATATGATCTTAGCTACCAGAATAAACTAGCATTGTATATAAGATACATACTTTCAAATACAAAGGCAATAAGAAAAAACGGATTGCAAACTATGACCGGAAGCTGCAAACCGAGCGAATATTTTTGCTGACATACGGTTATTCGGGCGAATATTTGATATTTGGTCTATCGCTACATTTGCTGCAATAAAATGAAAATTCGGCGCACAATACATTCGCGAGGGTGCAAAAATAGAGCATTCGTGGAGCCCGGCATTAATAACAATGCATTTTAAATTTATTTCAACAATACACTAATAACAATGAAAATTAACCGACATTTTATGTTGAAAAGGTTTTAATAAAGGCAAAAGTATGTAGGGTTGGGATGTTTTGATAAAAATAGAATGGTCTGGATTCTGTACTCGCTTATGGATATATTATTTTCGCGGTACCTCCACAATACTTGAATACATAGCCGTGAAACAATGTTAGAATACTGATTACCATCGTACTAATCCCGACGGCGTGAAAGAGCTAGTTAGGAGATTCTTTGAGGCATCCTCACCTGATGCGGTGTTTTCTATTTTAGTAACTTTCTTTTTATTATGCATCTGCCTTCGTCCTCTACACCAACCTAAGGTGGACTGGGAGAGAATGCCCATGGCATTAAATCCGCCTGTACCATGTGTACAAAGTGTAAATAAATAAATCCAGTATGATTGCCAAGGTTTTGTGGTCTTGCCAATTGTCATTCATAGGCTCTATGTACCTGAATACTAAGTTAAAGTTGCTTTGCGGGGCGTAAACACCTCTGTCCACTAACCTTTAAGGTCGGCAAAGCTTTCATGATTAATTTTACCAAATAAGTCAATGGTATTAATGGTGTTTATGGGCGGTAGGCATTACTTAACTAACTTGCTTCGTTATACTATGCTATAAAAACTTTCTTCTCGTGATATAAAATAATAAGTTGAGAAAAAAAGAAACGTCTATAAAGCGAGTCAAACATAGCGCATGATTAATTCACACTCCAACGGAGCAGGAGAGAACGAGTGTGGGTGCGGATGATAAATATAGAAAATCAATGCAGCATCTCAAGTGGAATGAGATGCTGTTCAGGTACTGCAGGGTCTAAGGTCGTTTGACATCATTAGAACGGTGGCGCGCGGTAGATAAACCCTAACCTTAATCCACGCACCGACGCGGCGATCTAAATTAATGTGCTGCTATCATTCAAATATAACTTTATTGGACTATTTATATTCCTTAAGGTATATTGGTCTTCTTTTATTTAATAGCTAGACCATAATTGATCAGATATGGGGTTAATGAGTATTTTCGACCGTCCCTGATTTTTATACTACAATAGTTATCTCTATTTTAGAGGTAAAACCTATTTACTTCTACGTAATTTTATATTTCTCTACTTAATTTTTACAAGTCGACAGATTTATTGTATAAACTTAGACGTGTGTTATGTATTAAGTTATTGTATATTCTGTGTCATTTTTAAGTAGAATTTTGTAAGACGTGTATATACGTCTAGCCGAGTTTTGCAAGACGTGTATATACGTCTATGTGTGCTATGACCTATTACATTATGGAACTGGTCCGGATGGCTGTGTCTTTTTGTTTAACTTCAAGTTGGGTTGATGTCAACTTGGATTTTGTTCGCCTATTTCCCGGCGTGATCTAATTAGGTCAATAAATGTCGAGGAAAATAACAGAGGAGTTTCCGAAGCAACTAGCGATAAGTTAAGTGCAGGTTCATATGAAAGTTAATGGATGGGAATCACAAAATATGGACCCGTTGGTACTGTGCATTATATAATAATAATGAATTAAATTAATAATATAAAATGAGAATTTACAATATACCTTTCGGAAAAAGTTTATAAGATACACAACTTTTTTAGACGAGAAAATTCGCATGTTTATTTTTCTTTTCACTTTTAAGTTTTTATTTTTTGAATTCTGATCATTCAAAAATGGACTTTGAATATACAAGGCATAAACGACATAATAAATGTAAAAGAAATTTGTTCTACGAAAAGATATTCGATATTATCGCACTAATCTATCCAATGAAGACAATAACGCATATGAATAATAAATGAATAAACTGAATGAATTGTTCTAATGCTTGCTTCATTCATAAAATATAATAGTATTAGTCAGCACGGTTACTAATTATTACAACTCTTAGTTGAATTTAATTATTTGTACCAACTATAATGTAATACCTTTGTGTCTTCTCTAAATAACCGTGTAAGACCACTAATTATAGGGCCACACTAGGGTTTATTTTCTCTTTGACAGTGGAATTGAATTGAATTTCAACCTCTATTAACGCAATTAATAAGGCGTAAAACACTACGTTAATTAATTTAAATATCAAAAGCCTTATGTTGCTGTAAAACACTCGCAAATCGTAGCTACAGCCACACTTTTCGAATGATGCGATAGTTAACGTCATTTGACGTTAGTCTCCTCTCAGCTTGTCACGCTGGAATTCAATTGTATATAATAACTAGGAAGCTAGTCTAGTGCGAATACGGACGCGCATATCCCGTGAAACAATTGATGGGATCCACCAAGTACGATATACGGTCAGTCAGTAGCTGGAAGTTCAGAACCGTACATACATAAATTCTACTGTAATACGTTGTCACACTGCATATAACCGCTCGGCCGGGGCGACGCCGGCAGCGGTGTAGGTAGCGGCTTGTCGTAAAACAATTGTACATGAAAGTATGACATTTGTCGTAGTTGCGCACAAGGATTTAGTTATGTTACTTACGTAACAATTAAGAAAATATTAATGATACACATACATATTTGTTTCAAACATTAAAATCTGTAGTCACCCTTAACTAAAAACTGCTAAATAATAAATTTAAATATGTGTAGGTACAGTATCTTACCTCTCTAGATGTTGAAACATGTTTGTGGTCTCTAAAGAACTTTTTAGGCGTTCCGTTAGTTTGTAAAACAGGCGGACTTTTTTTCTAAAACTGTTAACATATAGGTTAGGTTTTAACGTTCCTTACGTTGCCTGAAATTTGTACTAAATAGTAGCAAATTATCGACATTGTAGAGGCGTGTCCAGTCCACTAATATTATTGATTAGAGAGCGTTTGTTTGTGTTTATTCGACACTATCATGCCGAAACGGCTTTGACAGATTCGATTATTTAAACATTTGTTAGTCCTTGCTTAGTTAGGCATTTCATTTATTTAAGTAAATTAAATGCAATGAACTAATTTGAATTATACCGCTTAACATGGAATTTATTGCATGTATCATTAATTTGGGAGTACAGTTTTCGCTATATTCGCTCAAAAATGTATTGAGAAGTAACTGTTTTATTAAATTAAGACGCAAAAATGATTACAATCAAAAACTATAATATGTAAACATAAAACTAGATTGTATACCTAAAATTTGCGCCCTTTTACTAGTTAATTACTTAAATTAAAACTATTAAGTAGTGTATAATTTAAAAATTCAAACAAGAAAATAGTATTAATGTAACTTAACAATAAATAACTAAATATTGACATAAAATATTATTTTTTAGACTTCTTGAGAATGATCCAAATCTACCATTCATAACGTGCTACATTGTTTAGTCAATGCCTCGCAAATAGCTTGATCGATGCATTTACGTAATTTGCGTTGGAAATCTAAGAAGCATCTACGTGCAGCATTTTTAGCTTAAATCATAAGGCACTCGCCTTAGCTCAATAGCCCGTTAGCTGTAGTTTTTCATTATTATTAGAATGCGGTAATTTAACAGCGTTATCTCCGAGATGTACTTAAAACCAAGAGCGATATAAATGAATTCTTCTGCGAAAGTAATATTGCGAATAAACTTGGCACCCATACGCTCCCATTCTTTTGTTGGCAAAGTACGATGGCGTGGCATTGAACTTAGCTACCAAGTGCCAACACATATATATCTGCTGTATTTACTAACTTATCCTTATATATAAAACAAAGTGCGCGGTGGCGTCTGTCTGTCTGAATATAAACTCAAAAACTACCGAACGAATGTCGATATTTGGTATGGAAATAGTTTGGGACCCTGGGAAGGACATAGGCTGTTTTTATCCCAGCAAAATATGTAGCGGGACTTTTATTCTAGAAAAACTTTTCCACGCGCGCGAAGCCGCGAGCATAAGGTTACATTATAATATAAATCCAAGACATGGAATAGTTAACAGATATAACTGCTTAGTGGAATAGACTACGAGGGTTGTTTTTAGATTATACATGCCTAACATACATCTCTCCTAATTATGAATATTAGCTCAATATTAAATAGTCAATAACGGACAACAAATATTTTCATACAAATAATGTTTTATACTTTTGGTGTCAACAATTGACAAATCCTTAACATCATGAAATAAATATATAATTCCAGTACTCTTATAGAATTTGTATTAAAAGTTTTTAGATAGACTTTAATATCTTGTGCAAATGAAAAATAGACGTAGTTTCGCTTTGATTTAACGTTTCTTTTCATCTGTATGTTTTGTGTAGGAGGAAAGGATAATTTGACCTTTTCTAGTTATTTATGTAAAGCTCATCAGTTCAACATTTTATTAACTAACATATTCTTAATATTATTTTCGGTATGTTTAGCCGGTGGTAAATTGATCATATAGTTTCATAAATTCTCAAGGAAAGTTTAATCGGTATGTAATGAAATTAATTTTATTATATTATTTGTTTGTTTATTGTGTCAGCATTCGTTTTGGGAACTGCTGTCTGTGATAAATAAAATCAATTTATCAGTTACAGAATGTATATAGGTATAATAGTGAAAAGTTTCGCAACTATAATCATATTTAAATGATTATCAACGCTTTTACTGGATATTTATTAAGCATATTTTAATTAAATTTGAAAGGCCACATTATGTACAGTTCTTCAAAATTTATTGTTGGCATGCGGCCAGAGCTTAAGTATGATTGCGGGACTGCGATATTTGTCAACACGAACGGAACGTAAATATATTACACAAATTACTTTGATTAAACCTGTTGTTTCGTTTTAAAATGTTTAGTATGCATAGCTAAGTGTGGAATGAAGATTATAAATCATTACACAGTCAATATATTTACTTAAAAACGTTGTCTATTCAAGAAATGAGGAGTAAATAGTAATTTAATAATTTGCAGTTACCTAATAGGAATTTTGCACTATGATAATTATTATTTTTTTAAAAACAATTACGCCTCATAGCTTTATATGAGATGTTTTCCAGCTTAATAGTCGGTTGACTGAGCATACCCTTTTACGTGTTTTGTAGTCTCTACGCAGGCTGTAATTACATTAAAAACTTATCATTCTACTTTATATTTTGTTTTTCGACGTTGTGTGTAAATTATGAAACTCTCTGAAAATAACGGCTTCTTTGAGGGTTAAATTATTATCACGCTGCTTTTTTCCTCGCCTTTAATATGTTCCTTGATGAAAAATAAGCGATGCTTGGCCTCCGCTCTATTATGAAATAATTTGCGAATAAATGTTCGGTTTTTCTTGCCTGTGATTAAACTGCTTATTATTTATGAAAATAGTAAATTATTATATTGTGTTTTTGTCTACTTCTTTTGTAACAGATATTACAACTTAGATATATATGTAAGTTTGTTGTATAAGGGCCTGTATTGGTTTCGCTGATATGAAAATAATTATTTGTTAGTCGCTTGATTACATTGATGTTGGGCATCAGTATTAAACGGAATGTAGTTTTATTAGTATATTTTCCTCCAATTTTATTTTAAAAAATTGTTTGTCTAACTGTACCAAGTTAAACATTTACAAACAACAGTTAATTTAGTAGTACCTATATTTAATGGTAGAATAATGAAAATTAACACAATATGATTAACTGTTTGATGGTTTAAACGTACAAATGTTTGGCCAAACATTGTTATTTAACTGATGATGCATTCCATTTACTGCCATGAATAAACAGAATAAACTACTCGGTTCGTTATTTATATTGCACGGTAAAATTGTTAACTCAATGTTTGTGAGATCAACGCCCTTCACTCAATAGCAAAAAAGTTTACAAAAAGTCCTGAATAATGTCGAAACAGGAAAACAGGCCCCAGAAAATACTCCTTGACCCCTCAGGGACCCATTTGTCCAAGTAAAAGTTGACTGAATATGACCATTTAGCGTGCAGAATTCCCTTTCCTGTTGTTAAAAGGAAAGCATTTTTCAGTGAGGTCACGGCGGGCGGCCCGAGAGCCCAAGAGCCCGAGAGCCGGCGCAATTTGTGTTACTTGACGTCGCCATAGCCGCCGCAGCGCCGCGCTGGCTGAATGGAATCGCACAATGTTACCGTTAAATTACTCGAAAACGTTATTTATTCCACGGGCGACAGATCGATCCGAGTCTGAGACAAACCGAGAGGTATCACTGCAACACGTTTAAAATCCATTGCATTGTGTTTGTCTCGAATGTGTTCGAACGTGAAATTTTCGATGTTTACCCACGTTTCATATATTAATGTAAACATAAGAACAATCTAGTACTTAAATACGTTTCTTTGCAGATAAAGTTGGATTTGGAAGCGGGCTTGTTTACGAACAAAGAGCAAAGTTCGAAGAACAAACTAAAACTGCTGACGCATTACGAGTTTTTCGAGTATTTGCCGTCTCGCGTGTCCTCCTTATTTGTCAGAAACAATAATCGAATAGGAAAGTTAACTCGGGGATGAACGTACACAGACATTTATTTTGTATATTTCGAACGACTTGTTTGGATGGAAATGATAAAAATGATACAAATGTGTGACGCGGACCTCGCACGTGAAAACAAAGTGTTCCCGGCCAGTAATTTGTCAACATAACAATCATTCCACGCTGTATGAGGATTTCTTTCGTTTCCTCTTTTTAAAAACGTAATATTACTCAGAACATCGTTCCGGACAACCCTTTTTTGTTGAAGCTCACATTTTTCAGCGGCGCGGCGAATGGAACGCAATTTGTATAACTCGCGCTATTCGCTTGCGTTCCGGCTTCTCACGTTTAACGCCTCCACTCCAGGCTTTGGCGCTGAGAATATATATCCTTAACATTTTCTACGTGTTTTCCTCAAAAATAACCTACACAATATCACTGGGAGTAAATAATAATGTTATGTTGTCAAGATGTGTAAATGTCCTTGTGAGGAACACAAATACGCACAAGTGTCGCCTCAGAGGTATCAGTGTCGCTGAGCAGTGACAGTGTACAAATTGTGGCAAATGCAATTTATTGCGGCGGATAAGCCCGGCTTCGACTCCTAGCCGCCTCCAGACGTACACTGACGTTGATCTACTCCTCAATCGTTTATGAAGTCTGTGTTTACGTCACGAGTTTGGACTTTGGACGGTAAATTAAAAGAGATTGGTTCACTTAACTTAATAAGTCTAGTAGGTACTTGAATTATAAAATGAGTAGGTACGCTGTTTTAAAGAATAACAACTAAGTTAAAGTTTCATTTTGTTAATTAGAAGCGCTCGCTTATAAAATAGAAGATGGAGCGTGGAGCGCGGTGCGCGGCTGTATTCAAGTGTCTCAGTATGGTAATATCACGTGAGAGACGATTTATTCGCGCGAGTGGCGCAGCACGTGTATTGAACCCTGCGCGCCGCCCGGCGCGGCTGAGCTCACCAGGTTCGACGCCCGCGCCGCGCCGCGCTGGACCGCGCGCGCCCAGCATCACGCTGATTTGCATGTTTCCGAGTGATTTCATGCTTTGTTTCTTTGTCCATTCGTTTTCTCAGAATCGTGATGAACCGAATTAGTCGCATGACCGCCGTGACGATTGCTTTTGACCTCTTTACGTTGTTATTTTTAAGATTTTGTTTAGTTATGTGCTTTGTACCGCATGCGATCGTTCCAAAGCTTACATATTTAATAAAAAAAGGCACACGCGTGTCAAGTTTCACAATGTGCAGCAAGAAAACGATTGAGTTCTAAGAACGGTATAAAAACCCGTGCACATGTAAGTGGGCACCGCAATATTCATGCGATTGAAGTGACCGGTGGAGTGGAACGCCCTGAGATCGTGTTCGCGGTTGTTGGCGCCTGATTAAATCTGTCGGGTGCAAGTGCGGCAACATGCGGTCACCGATGTACGAGCTCCGAGCCGCGCCGCACCGCGCCGCGCCCGCCGGCCTGTCACTCCATCCGCATCGCGCCCGTAGGTACCGCTCTCGCCTCGCACGTGGCCACGCTCCAGCGACTCTCCTACTGCACGTGAAGCTCGCATCTTACGATTGATTTAATCAAAACGGCTAACTTCCATTGTACAATTCGAAATGAAACAAACGCCAATTCAGAAATGGTGGCTTTGACTACGCACGAGCTAACACTAAATTGAAAACAATACGGGCAATGTGGCTGCAGCCATTGTGTGGTCAGCGGATGGATTTATTAGAGCTCGGAATAGAGAAATATTTTTCATAGAACCGTTTAGAGCGCTCTGTGTGTAGCAATAAAGCGTCGGAGAGCTCCCGAGCGACGCGACGCGACGGTCGCAAACTATCTCCGCGCGCTCGCCTGCATAAAACTTACTAATTAACATACTCGCTCTCCGCTCTCCGGCGATGTTCAACGTTTAAATACTTTAAAGTTTTGCAGGCCAGCGCGCGAAAGAAATAATATCTATTTACTTACCGCAATTCAGCAGAAACAATTTATTCCTTTGTCGTATTGAAAGATGCCTATCGTGGTTATTTTGTCGCGAAGAAAAAGAACGCAGGAAACGCGCCGCGTTCCGCGAGTAGAACGCAAATTTCGTTGAATTCCCTTATTATTATTTGGCACCGGTGGAGATCCGCGATAACGCGCCGAGGGATGTTGTGAAAAATCTAATAAAACGAAGTATGCGGACTCGGAGAAATTGGAAATATCGCTTAATGCGCTGTACAGAGGAGCGGAGGCGCGAGCGGGCTGCGAAATTATTTCGGACACAAAGAAATCGTCCCCTCGTCGATTGTATACAACGCGCTCTTTGTCCCGGACTCACCTTGCGTTTTTTTTTAATGCGACACTTATTAGGTATTCTATATCCGATTCCGTGACGAGTCCCATGGTGCCGTGATATACAGTTTTATAGGTAAATGTTTTAAGCATGTTACCGATATTTCTTTGAATACTTTGCAAGGCATATTTTCTTGCTTTTACTCACACACGCATATGATATAATTATGTGTAGTAATTATCAACGAACGTACACAGTAATTGTCGTCCGTTTATGTTTTTTGTTTGGCTATAAATTTACCTAAATGCCCATTAGCGTTTGAGTTATTGCTTTCACTTATAAAAATGTCGCATACATGCGACTATCTCAAATCTTTTGTACTATTACATAATGATTTGGAGAGGGCATTTTTACGTCACTGAATATTTTGTCAAAACATCCCGCTGTGGAGAAAGAGAATTGAACCTTTTGGTCCCCAATCTACCCTTACCGGCTTAAGACCATAAATCGGTTTCTAACCAGTTTTGTAAGATTACTTTTTAAACTTTTCTATTAAAAGAAGTAACGTGAGAGGCTTTTTCCCTTCAGTCACAAAGGCTTATAAGGAATATAGAAGGAAACCACAATCACGTTCTAACCTATGCCTTCCCCAAATTCTTGCTGTACAGTAGATCTTTTCTTAACCGTTAAGTTTCGTGTGTGAACCATGAATATTCGCATTAATTTGAACAGTGTTTTCGGAGCGCCGCCTCGCAAGTTATGTGAATTGTATTAGGCTTTATGTGGAACAGGAAGGTACGTTTTCCCGCGCCGCCGTGCTTCCCTTTTGCAAACGTTTTCAGTTCCCTTATACGCGGCTGTGCCACTTGCAAACGCATAATTAAAAATCTGTATACATTTTGTGGCGCCTTTGATAACTTTCCTTTGTTATGCAGTAATTTATTGTTATCAGGGAATGTGAATTATATTTTTGTATGTTTTCATTATTAGATTTCTACGTAGTGAGTTTCGTGTGAATGTCGAGTTGAAGTTCTAAGTCTTAATTTGTGATTGTGCCTCTTTTGTCATTGTTATTATAAGACCTATTAAAACATTTGTCGGAAATTTTATGGCAACACTTAATCCGTACTCAATTCGTGCAACATAATGCAACACTTGTACTCTTTACAATAATAATAAACACGTACAAATATAACACATACCCAACACTTTATAACTTTATTGAGGGTTTATTCTAAACGATTAAGTGAAAACGCAATTAAAATACTCTATGTTCTCATGGTCACATGAAGATAAGTTTATGGCTAAAGTAAGATCAATTACGGAATGCTTGTAGAATGCTAGGAAAGATTCTACGGTCGTCTATAAAAGGCTCATACCGTTCGTCATAGTCCGAATTTATTTGTGTTTTTATAACGAATAGAGATGCAGTAATGTACGTTTAGAGGAGAACATTTTGGATATTGTAATCAATTAAATTTTCGAGTAATTTAGGACATATTAATGATCTAAGTTTTCTTACTCGTAGATGTTTAATAGAGGTAAATGCATAATGATGAATGGATTTTTGCAAGTAGACTTTGTCTAAATGACGTGTCCTGCTCGCAGTTCGCCTGATGGTAAGCGATACGACGGCCCATAAACAGTACAACCATCATTAATTACAAAGTATTGTTTGGTATTCCAACGCGCTCGCCATCCTGAGACATGAGATGTTAAGTCTCACTATGTCCAGTAATTACACTGGCTACTATGTTCTTCAAACCGGAACACAATAGTGACTACACATTGCTGCTTGACGGCAGAAATAGACATTGCGGTGGTACTGGTACCTACCCAGGCGGACTCTCACACATGACGACCTACCACAAATTATTTTATTTGATGACTAAAAATGCTATACGTATATAGTTTAATTATTTATTTATAACATATAGTGTTATTTAAGCATTAACTATAATCACCCGACTTATATAGAGTTCGTTTTTCTTTATGTTTCTATTTTGCTAAAGCGTCTCAATAATATTTTAGGGTTAGTGAACTCTATGTGATATATCAATGTACTTTAATGATAAAGTCACGCTGCGATGCACTCTATATGGGAGTTTTGCACTTCTAAATATCAATATTACCCGTCTCTACATTTTCTTTACGTAGTGAGCTATTTGTATCTACCTTCCAGTATTTAGTATCCGCTGAACCGTGAATTTACTGATTGTAAACTATGTTTTCGTAATTTTTTATGCAAATAAAAACATTCGCAATTTTGTCACGGAGTAAAACAATTGTTTTCAATCAATTTCAGAGTCACATAATAATTTAAATTCGGCGGATGTGATTTTGCATAAAGTTTTTTATTGCAATATGAATCTTAATTACTCAAACACACGGAGGTTAATATGTTGTTATGGTTAAGAGATGATTATGTTATGAAATAAGATATCACGCGTTCGATTGCCGCATTAAGACAATTTAGAGAATTCGTAGAGATGTTCAAATTGAAATTTGTTTATAATAATCATTATGAAATCATGCGAAAATTACGTTTGGTATTGTAGATATCATTTAAATGTTCCTCGAGTGCTATGACATGTCCTTCTTTAAGCGAGGCTTAAAAAGAGTGGTGCCCTCCCGGTAGGCACCGGCTTGGCATCTTGCATTGCTTTAGTTCATGGGCGGCGGTTGTTACTTACCATCGAGCGGACCGCTTGCTCGTTTGCCTACAAAGGCAATAATAAAACAAAAAAAAGTCAGTAAAATCAGGACAAATCATACACATACATTTGTTGTTGATTACACAATGCTCTATGTCCAGTTAAACATATCATATTATAATATTCTTTACAAATATTGTGTAAAGAAAACCGTATTCTTAATTATTCAATCAACATAAAAGTTTTAAAACTTTGCCGGGCGATACGTTACATTTGATATTTACGAATTTCAATATATAGCGCAATTGGTACTGAACAAATTGAAACTCTAAACTGTATGTTATAGCTCTCAAATTCGCCAATTCTTACAATCGGCTGCATATTTATGAGGCGCTCGTGTAAGTTTCTTGAGAGAAGAACATCCGAAGTGAAGTAAACTCGGCGAATATGTTCCGGAGGTCTCATATGCATACTTTGTAAAAAATCTCGCGAACGCGTGAACATAAAATTGTGGATCGGTCCCGTGTGGCCCGCGGCTGTTCCGACCCGCCCCAACTTCACTGCCTTATAAAACTTGTACACCGCCCCTCTGTCCGAAACGTGAACTACTCGCGCGACTCATGTATTTTTCTTGCGTTTCTACGCTTGCTAGGCGATCGCGCTCGCCATTCTATGTTTGTTTCAAAACTCGCAACTACAGATCTCTATTTTGGTCAAACTTTGCAAATCACGCTATGACTAATAAGAGCGGAGCAGTAATGGCTAATCTCAGGAAGTACCGGTTCAAACTGAAAAAATATTTTTGTGTTGGATAGCTCTTTGTTCGTGGAGTGCTATGGGCTATATATCATCAAGCTATGACCAATAGGAGCGAAGCAGTAATGAAACATGTTGCAAAAACGGGGAAAATTGATTAGTTTTGAGAGCTTCCGTTGCATGCGCTGCGTTAACAGTTAAAGTTATGCAACTATGATGTATGACGGGATTGTTCCTTTTAAAAAGTTCTACAAAAATATATTATAAAACAAAGTCCCCGCTGCATCCGACTGCCTGAACGTGTTAAACTCAAAAACTACCCAACATATTAAGATGAAATTTGGTATGGAGACAGTTTAAGACCCTAGGAAGAACATAGACTCCCGGGAAAATACATAGCGTGACTTTTATAACGGAATACTTTAGCCCGAAAAAGTTTGTAACGCGGGCGGAGCCGCGGGCAAAAGCTAGTAGCGTATATTTCTAATCAAACTACGCAAAAATATTCATGGTCATTGACATATACTAATTACAAAAGCACACAATATGCGTGACTGTTACCTGTGACAACAGATATAACTGGCGCGCATATATAATTTTTCCACGTCCATAGGCGGCGGGTGCGCGGGCGTCGTGTGCGCACGAGTGGCGCGACTCGCGAGTTCGTTCACACGCACTCCCACATGCACTGCCTCCAATTTATCCGGGAAGCCACTTCAATGGCGTGCTATTTAATTATTTATTATACTGGACACGCTTTGTTAATCCGTAATGATTGATAACGACGGAAGTTGGCATTTGTTTTGTGTTTGGGAATCAAAAACGAAGCGTTGACTTTCGAAGCTGTTCAGTTACGTCAATTGTAAAACGCGGAAAATGTTTATTTGATTAATATATCGTGGACATTTCACTGGCAACATGTGCTATTCGTGTTTTAATCAAAATTATTTTTATAAATATTTGAGTACCTGTATTTTCACTTCGATACTAATTACATTGCCGATTTCGTTGTTTCTAATTCAGTTATTTCTTTGTTATACATTTGTAAAGTCTAGACGTTCACGAACATGCTCCGATTTTTTGTTAAACTTGACAAGATTAATGTTTCAGTTTTTTTTTTAAAAAGATTCACTATTACTTTCGCTTAAAATGATAAATATTTGAACTAAAACACGAACAATGAGATCAGAATTTTTTAAACATCTCGTGACACTGACTGACGACTATTTCAAAAAAATAAGTTTCATTATACGTTAATGTAGACGCAATAACATAATTGCCACGCTTTTTATGTGGTGCAAAAAGTGTTATACAATATTGCGTGGCGAGAACGGTTGGTTCACGAAAGTCTGTATCAATCAGCCGCCGGCGACGTCACAGAAACAATGCAGTATTAACGCGGATACCGTTATGGGACGCCGCGCTGCTCCGAGCCACGCCAAGCCGTGCCGGGTAGCGCCAGATCATTGAACACGCGAAACTTTATTGAATGTAAACACCGATCCATTGGACGCTCAACATATTTTTGTTCAGAGGTTTACAGTTTATAAAACAAATAAGGACTGCAATGTTTATAGGAGCATCGCTGACGCTGAAAGAGCCATTAGCAGTCTTATAGAGTAAGCGCGTACGGGCTCGTATCGATTATTTATCTGACAATCCATTGGAGGCTGCTGCCTTGATACATAAATATGTAATACTCTTTTTGTGTAGAATTCCAGGCAACTAGTCTTCCAATGCTTTAACCGCCCTGTGCACCTACTCTTAACCAGTAGAAATCAGACACAACCATAAAACGAGGTATTTCCCCGCGGAAACGGAAAAATAGTTCCATAAACATTATTTCCATATACTCATAAAACTAGGTTGGGTCGACACATGTTTCCGTCGTTTGGTTTATAGGCAACAAACGGCAGCCTGTCTGTAATCACTTTGAAAGTGATTACACACAAACAGTAAAAGAGTATATACAACTGTATACATGTGCTGTTAATTTGCGACGATGCTCTCAAAAATCATTTGGTATATAGTCTTGCAGCCAAATGGACAAAGCTTGTACTTGGAATGAAAACATCTATTCGTTACTTACGTTAAGGTAAGTGTTGTGTACCTGTAAAGGCATCGTATTCCGCCGTAAGCATAAAATTATATTATGTTACAAGTATTATTTGAGAAATCCATTTTCTTTTTCGTTATATTTACACTTAGATATACTAACGCTAATTAATATTTTTAATAACATTCTTACCAATTAAATAGTGTATTATTATGAAGCGGTCTTTCAGTTTATCAATGCTGTGTTTTATTAAATAACTTGTTGAAATATTTCCTTGGATAAAGCCTTGTGTTTAGTAGAAAACGTTTACCAGAAGAAGGAGACTAAAAACCGTTATATTATAAAAACCTTATTTTATTAAAACTTTCTATATTACATTCGCTCATGAAATTAGTATAACGTTGGAACTAAGAACGAGCGCATCACAAACAGATATGTACTTATAACTGAAATCAAATTATAAAGTTTAAATAAAATCTTATCATGTTTACATTCTCATTTTAAGTGACTTCAGTTTATATTTGAAGACATATCTCGACATCTTTGAAATGTGTTTTAAGTCAGATTTATACTTACCTCCATCATAATTTTATGAGTGCACTCAGAAGTTACAATTCATTAAGTAGAGTTGTTTCCACTCGTACATAAAGCTTATTGATCGTATATCTCGATCAGTATCAACGAAATGCCGCGATAAAAGCCGATTCGATTTATTGTGACTTACATTAGTGATGTGCCTCGTTGGATTTTAATCGAATCGAATAATAAATAATCGGATACGTTTTAGAGCATTTTAGTTTCAAGTACATTCTCGCTTCCTGTACTAGTAGTATTGATATATAAAATAATTGAGTATTTACCAATTTAGTATTAGCATAATTGTAACAAAATTTCAAATCTAGTAAAGTACAATACATAGTTCTTGTCAGTGTAAATATCTCTAATTTAATTGACGGACTTACTATAATTTAAAATTTTACTTTATGCAGAAAACAATGAGGCTTTAAGTGAGAATTTCATAGTAATTTAACATGTTCCTGATGATACATATAGCGCTAATAAAATTATACAGACAAGTAAATAACTTATAAGTAACCTTCAAGACAGTCAATGCAATAAATATTCCAGTATTTTCGGAGCGGTTTACCAAAGCTTTGTCTCCAATACCAAACATTCTAAATACAAAGAATCCCGCATTCAATACGATGCCGAATCTAAGAATGTAATTCGATTCTGAAACAGAGCACGTCACTAGCGGGGAAATGCGTAGGGAGCGCCCGCACACGTACTTACTCGACATGGCGCGGTGCCCTGATGAATGGTGGCTGATCGGCCCGTGTGCGGCCGATACAGGCGACCTAATTTCCTAATTTGTACGTACAAATACAAAAAAGTTGCGTGTGTAGCTGTAGTAAATTAATTTCTTGTGCTTCGGCGAAATGTCCGATGGTCAACGATAATCTTTTAGGAGAGACTCGCTAAGAATTGTGTGTAAGAAATAAACTTTTTGTGAACATGTTTTTTACATGTTTTTTAAGTCATGCTATTGTTATTAATTAAGATTAAGAGGTATTATTCATTTCTTTGTTTAAATACTAGCGACCCGCCCCGGCTTCGCACGGGTGCAATGCTGACAATTTATGGATGTTATTATTATACACATAAACCTTCCTCTTGAATCACTCTATCTATTAAAAAAAAACACATCAAAATCCGTTGCGTAGTTTTAAAGATTTAAGCACACATAGGGACAGAGAAAGCGACTTTGTTTTAAACTATGTAGTGAAATATAATAATATTGCGTGATACATTTCTTTGTTCAACAAAATTAATGATTACTAATTTAATAAGCTTTTAAAATCACGCCAGTTCACGCAGACATGTAGCGTTTACATTTACTGAATTTTTCAATATGTCTGTAAATTTTTCACCACGTTTTATATATTTGAATTAAATAATACTAATATAGTGCTAGTGAAGTGGTAACTAAATATAGAGAGTACATTTTTTTTTATACGTGCATAACAATGTAAACCTCCTGCACCTGATGGTAAGTGGGGTCCAATAGAATATCCACTGACGAAAGATTACCCCTCAGCAGTCGACACAATTACCCCGGCCTGTTGGAATATACATAAGCTGATTCCGAAACGCGACCCACGTGCGCCACTATGGCGAGTTTTAACACCATGTCTAGTAGTCGCTATCCGGGCGGATATAGAATATATCCTACTACCTACAGATAAAAATGCGGACGTAGAAGGCAGATAGTGTAGTAGAGACGCATGCATGTGCCGCCGACGCACGCTATAAATCAACGCGGCCGGGTAGTAGCCAATTAATCAACACTGCGCTTGTTTTGCTCGGGATTCGGTTTAGTGCCGCGTTTTTTACCATTTCTTTTTGATATATGTTAATCCCCACGAATGGGAGGGTCGGATTTTGTATTTTATTTTCATACGGGGTCTATAAATTGTGGGATATATTCGGCCCGATACTGCCGCGTCGAACTGTCTTCATATAGTCGGTGGTTTATGGCGCTCGTTTGTATTAGCCAGTAAAATATTTAGTAACATACTCATGGGAGTTCATCAAATTTTAATTTACGAATTACTTTTCTACCTACTCTGTTAAATAATTTATAGATTCTGTTATTCATAGAAAAATGTTTTTTTTACAATGAAAGGCAGCTATTAAACATAATAGCATGTTAAATTGAAAGTTGTTGTTGTTTGAGCATGTCTTATAATAAATGTAGATAATGAAATGGTTTTTAAGAAATATTATTACGATGTTTTTCTATTTCGCCAGTTTCTTCATGTTTATTTTAATAAATTAATTCTATAAATTATTTGATAATACTAATGTACTAAGATAAAGAAAAAAAGATGCATGAGAGAGCTAAAAATTGTAAAACCTATTTAATCACCTTTATTTTGAGAAATACATAACAGATAAGCGTATTGCGACATTATACCACTTTAAGTATATTCTATCGCACTTGAATAGCAACTAAACAAGGTAATAAATACTTTATGCGATTGTTGCGAGGCACAAAGCGCGATTCCTTCGCTGGGTGCATTTTATTGCCGTCCTGCACTCCTGAGATGAAACCCGACTCAAAGCACCTCAAAGTAAAGATGACAAAGAAACGAGAAATGTCGTTTAACCTTTGTCGTGGGCCGTGGGCGAGGCTCGTATCTCCTCTTTATTGTGCGATAATAGTATGCATAGAATGTCGAGTTGCATTTTCACAAGCTTTTATAGATATTTTCAATATAGTGTAATATTATGTTCATTTGACAGTTCGTTACATAAATACGGGATATTGTGATTAATGGAGTTGTGAATTTTGTGACAACTTTTATGCATTTAAAATATGTGATTTACCTTAAAAGTAAATTTTGTTTGTAGTTTTTTTTTTTAAATACATCGGTATCAATAAAATAGAAAATAAGCACATTTTACATACATATTTGAAATATTTTCACATTCATTTTCCCTCACGATTCTATGTAAAAATATTTGCTGTACAAAAAAAATATATGTATGAACGGGACCGGTACCCAATTCTAGACGCTTGGTATTACTGTTATGAGCGATGAAGGCACTTTTAATCAAAGAAACGCAAGATCCTCGCGTCAGTTTTCATTATATAAAAAATATAAAAAGCAGTTAATCGATCATTGATTAATATTTATTATATTGCTTTATTGATAAAATTCGGCAATCAAACTCATACGGAAACATAAGCAAACGGTAGAAAACCCAACACGTGCAATAAAGTGTAAGGTATGAAGATAAAGAAAACAGTACCGAGACGACATAACTTCACGCGTAAAAACTCGTAGTAAATAAAAGAGGTTTCGCTAACACATCTATTCAAAACGGAAGATATTGTAGACTAGTTTACAATTACTACTTTACTACTATTTTCTTCTTTCTTTCTTTCTTTCTTATATTTATTTCACATATGACGATGGCTCCTAAGTAAACTGTCGTATCTGAAAATAGGGATATTCACTTTTTTAACGTTTCATCATTTAGGTACTGTTGACTAACAAACCCAATAATTTGTAAATTATTTTTAATGGACTTTTTATTTCGTTTATTAACTTTTGAATTAAATTGGTTTGGTAGTAAACAGTACCTTGATAACGTAACGCTAAAGTTAATATCGCTATTTTTGCAGATACAATAGTTTAGTTAGGAGCCATCGATGTTAGTGTCTTTATTCCCAAAGAAACATAATAGGTGTTATAACTGTCGAATAAAAAAAAATATAAAACATAGTAGTGCTCTACCAAGTAAATATTTACAAAAACACTAATTTTCGTAGCTGGACATTAACCGCGGCCACGCTTCACGGCCTGTGCGCTACCGTGACATCTTTATATTAATACGCGAAGTAAATACTTTGGACCCCCTTTTAAACACATTGCGTATGGAGTATGAGATTTGCGGTAATTAAAGTTTATATAAAGGAGTGTAGAAAAATAACACACACACACTCATACCTTTTATGCCGGAAGGGGTGGACAGAGACGCAACTGGAGCACCCATGCGTCCCATGATGTGATAGAGGGTGAAATGCCGGACTGCAGTCCGATACTGAGTAGAAAAACCCAATATCACATTGCCCGACCTGGGGATCGAACCCATCACCTTAATAATGATGTACCGTAATACAACTATGCCATAGAGGCAATAATGTATGTGTAAATATATAAAATTCGTCGGTCAAATTTCGACCTCTGACCTGCCAATAGTTTGCATTAATTTGCAATACAAAGACTACTTCAACTGTCTTAACTAATCGACATCTGTCAAGAGGCAATGACATAGCAATTAACGTGTTACGTTGTTTCAGGTAAAGTGTAGTTCGATGGAGTGGCGGCAATGGCGTAAGTAGATTTATCCCGCGCATTACCCCAGCTGCGTCGGCCTTTGATGCGAACACACCACGGTAACTTTATTCGCTAGGGACTTTGATTACCCCGATTATCTTCTGTTAACATAATTGTGTGAAATAGACGAATTATTTTTTGTAGATTTATAATTCCTCCAAATATACCATTCTATGTACAAATATGTAAACGATAATATTATGCTTATAAAGTTTTTATTACCCGAAATGAATATGTGTTCCTGTATTATTAATTTTATTTATCAGTAATTAATTCCATGAACCTCCATAATAAGAAAACAGTTAAATGTATTTTGCCGATCGAGGAAATTAACCGATATTCAGAACGGCGATTTGTGTTCCCTATATTTTAGGTCACAAAGGTAATGAAAAAGTGTTTTCCGGGATAAAACTCCCGCTTTATATTTTTTCCAGCTAAAATGATGATTTAGACCTGACATAGTACATCGGTGAAAACAGGATTCAATTCTGTGCAGTAGTGTTTGCGTGATGCGTGTACAAACATACAGACAGAGAAAAAAACTAACGCTGTTGTTTCGACTTTTGTTGCCCTCATAAAATAACTCTTTTTAGTTTTTCTTCAATAACTATAATGTACAGACATCGAACGGTTAATAGTTAACAGTTGTTGTTGAAATGAAATATATTCTATCCGCCGCTTATATTCATGAGCTAATGTGCCTATGTCAAGTGTAGGTACAAGGCGATGTCATCTTAGGTATTGTGCCGCACACACAAGGAATTCTGATTAGCAGCCTTTGCTCGCCTACTGAGTTATTTATAATTAACCTGTTCGTCTGTGCGTGATCTACGCTGCGGTGTAGTTGTGTGACGGGGATATGTCCTGGATTCCATCTTATACATATTATACAATCATGACACTATGTAGGGTGGAGTTACTTCTAAACCACGATTAGCTGAGATTATATCTGTTCCATGATGTGATAGTGAACGTGTTGCTGTGACGCATAAATCCAATCTTTAGAATGCACTTGGATGTTCCTAACAAAATACAGCTTTTTGATTATATACGTTAATATATACCCTATCATAAAATTGCATAATGACTCAGCGTTATGTTAACTGCGACACATGAGGCTTCATCGAATGGTGAAGTTACGTGGAAACAAAAGGGCAAAATATATTTTAAATCGCAGATATCCAGACTTGATACAAGAGTATAGAACGTGTACTAATAATATCAATTCATAGTCACCTTTTTTACCCAAATGAGACGAACAAGCCCTCGCTTGGTAATCAGTAAGTAAGGAGACAATAAACAGTAAACACGATTCAATTAAGAAAAAGTAACGTATGGCGTTGACACATTGCATTTCGTACGCGCAGGGGCACATTAGAAAAATAGTACAACAAAATCAGTTCCCTGGATATCTGGCGCGTGATTGATGCGGCGGCGCGTCTCTTAATTGCAAGTCTCCATCATTTATATTGTTGTCGTTTAATCAGGGAGCGGACCCAGCGTCGGACGACCGTACTCCTAAAGGAATGCCCCGTAATGACATTTTATATCAGTACAATCTGATGGTTAGCGATAATACTTTCGGAACTAGAATATTGTGGGATTAATGCGATTTTGTAATAAATTAGTTATATTTTGTATTTTGGTGTTTGTCATTAAAACACCGATTTATAACGATATGTTGCTTGCGTCTTTGCGTGCCTTAAAAACTTTCCATTACAAAAATCTCTAAATCACTGTAGAGATCCTTAACGCCATATATACGACGCCAGTGTCATTTAAAAATATTAGAAGCAAATTACTACCATAAAATAATTACAAAAGATTGTCTACCTGTGTGCCATAATTCATTCACATCCGTTCAGTGATTCCTCTGTTTACATTTAACAAACATCCAATCATCTTTACAAACATGCGCAAATGTAATATTAGATTAGACTATATTAGATACTAGCTTTTACTCGCGGCTTCGCCCGCGTGAAGGAGTTTTCCGGGATAAAAGTCCCACTATATATTTTCCCGGGATAGTACCCTATAACCTTCCCAGGGTCTTATACTATTTTCATATCAAATTTTGCTTTCTTATACCACGTGTTATGTCACGTCCCGTTCCCGTGGGAACGGGATAAAAAGTATCCTATATCCGTTTCCTGGTTCTAAGCTACCTCTCCATCCGTTCTTGAGTTATAAATAGGGTAACTAACACCACTTTCTTTTATATATATATATATAGATATTTGTAAAGATAGGACATTCAATAAAGCAAATTATCAAGCTTTGTGACTTCATCGATGAGGCTTGTCACTTTAACCCAATCCGATCCATGTTAAAATCTTCTTTGAATATTATTTCTAACTATCTGCAGTTAACCCTTTACAGAACATGAGTCTGGTTTCATATTAGTAGAAGCGGAAACCGTTGAGGTAAACAGGTTCCCGCGTTTGGATAAACTTATACCATTAAACCTATTTGATACTCGTGTGTGAAGTACACACAGTCTTTACTTTGATAAAGGAACGAAGTCTTCGATAGATCCGTCGCCAAGGATCCGAGCGGATTTAGTATAAAACATGAGGATGTACAACTTGTTTAATTAAACTGCCTGGTTGTGTATGAGTTTTCGCCAGGGAGGTCTCTATTGTGCCTCTTTAAAATAAGATTTATAACAATGAGATTGTATCATCTCTGTATAAATGTTTAATCTCACGGGATCTTAATTGACCAGCTTTACAAATTAGAATATGTTTCCAGTAGACGCACTGTTGACATTATTTTATATAATAAGTTAATGTTAACTAGTTTGCAAGTCAAGATTATAAAAATCAGTAAACAAATCATGATATAATTTATTTAATAACAAAGAAAAACATAAAAATTTAAATATTAAATTGAATTAATTTGAGGTTGCAGATAACATAAATCATAATCATTATTAGTTAATTAAAACATAGACTACATATTAATTAATATGTTTGTGGTTAATTTGTTTGCTAGCTATTGGTGGAAACTTAATAGAACGTTCGACAGCGAGTATGATTTTCGTATAACTAGAAAATTCCTGTGGTCGTGTGTTGTGGTATTTTTTAATGTTTGACAATAGGCATTTTATTTTCATATAATAATTTGTATTTTTCAAATTGTGATGACAAAGGGTAGGCTTTCATGAAGCTCACCCCTTGCCAGTTATGATACTTATATTTACTTATTTGTGATTCCCCAATGTGTGCAGACAAGAAACCAAATAGGCCCATCTTAGGTAGTAACTTTAGCAAACATACAGCCCCGGGCATGTGCCCTGTGAGTCTTGATGATCCCCGTTAATCGTCTTTAATACTGTTATTTAAGACCACTCTGTCATGGGGATCGCTTTGGTAAAACTACTTCAGTAAAACTGTAACTTCCATATCGCACGTTTAGAATTAACAGCGTCGACTTTCGGACTGCCTCGGTAGTATAGTTGTACGGCAGCGCTCTGAGGTCCTGGATTCGAATCCCAGGTTGGGCAAAGTGATATTTGGGTCTTTCTGCTCAATATCAGCCCGGAGTCTGGAATTTGTGCCCGATATGGTGATAGGTTCGCCCCCTATCACATCCTGGGACGGAACACACTTGGCGAAAAGTGGGTGCCCTGGTTGCACCTCTGCATACCCCTTCGGGGATAAAAGCGTGATGGTGTGTGTGTGTGTGTGACTTTCGGTAATTACACGAAAGTCGATCTCGCATTCGATAGTTCGTCACTTTCCAAATGTTGTGGATTATAAAGCCAATTAAACGGTTTTTGCACTTACGTCATTGTAATTCTAAAGGTGCGATATAATTTGACAGACTTACGTCACTAACGTTACAGATTTACGAGTTAGAAAATGAAGTCGTGTGTTATTTTGAAGCAACGTTTTGCTGTTTACACGTGTGTTTGTTTAGGTCGTGCCTTCGTTCCGTCGGATTTAACACTGTTGCCAATTACCAAGCGTGGTGCTCACAACTTTTTACCTGTTTTACAACTGCGTATAATGATAACATAATCAAATTTGATAATTCAACGGTATTTGGTAACGGTTTCTTCAGATGGAAAATTAATGTGGAGAAGTAATTTCAATAAACAATATCCTATTCCTAACAATAGAGCGACATGTGCTTGGTTCAAATCAAGTTGAATAATAGGTGTCGTTGGAATTGTCTCAAGGATGTTGGAAAGTGATTTCATTGACCGACAAGTTATAACACTAATTGGTATAAAGTGGCGACTTGTACTGTTTACGAATAGCAATTTAGAATTGGTTAATATTTTCAATTTATACATAAAAAATTAACATTAATGTTTATAAGTTTTGCTGATGTTAGGATATATGTTATATCCGCCCGGATAGCGATCACCGTACACAAGGTGTTAAAACCCGCTATAGAGGTCCATGTAAGTGTATCATGGTCGGGAATCAGCCTGTGTATATACGGTTCGAACAGGCCGGCATAATTGTGTCGACTGTCAAGGAGTTATCATCTCTCGTCAGTCAACATTCTATTGGACCCCACTTCACTTATCATCAGGTCCAGTTGGGTTACCTTATTGTGCTTGTATAAAAAAACTATATGAAGTCTGTCTTTAAAATATTTTTGAATACAAAATAACAAAACATGTACTACAAAAGCTAAATTCGGAACTAAATACCTAGTTATCACGATTGTGTCACGAGTATTCACTTTTATTCCGTGACAGTCGTACGTGGAACGCGCGCTTGGGCCAGTATTTGTAGGTCACTTTGTCATGTAATAGTTTTAAAATAGTTACTGGCGTGTGCGAACTGAGTTAGGCATTTAAATTAAATTTACATAATTGTACAAAAGCAAAAGCTTTGCCGTCGCTGGCTGCAGCGCGGATTCCCGGTCGGCACGGATAAACGGGTGCTTGATTTTATTTGGCTCTGCGCTGTTGTTACCCGCAACATCTAAACAAATGGCCCGACCTCTTTTAACCAGAATTTTTGCTAACTTTAAGTTAAATTTGTTTAAGCACTTATTTTGCAATTTAACTAAAAATTTTATGTAAAACTTAAGTTACTAGGTGGTGGGTAGGTTGGTGGTAGGTTTCTCATATGTGCGAGTCCGCCTGGTGTAGTCACTGTTGTGTTACGGTTTAAAGGACATTGTAGTCAGGGTAACTACTGGAGATAATGAGACTTAACATATCATGTCTCAGGATGGCGAGCGCCGTGGAATACCAAACAATTCTTTGTAATGCAAGGTGTTGGATGGTGTTTATGGGCGGTCGTATCGCTTACCATCAGGCGAACGGCAAGCTCGTCTTGTCATTCAAAGCAATAAAAAGAAAAAAATACAATTATTAACAGTTTATCCCGAATGTAAAGAATCTATGCTAATATATATTCGGTAACTCAAATAAATATATCTGTGAATCTAACTGTAAATATTGTACAATTCAAATGTAAAATGCAGTGAATTGTAAATATGGCTTTAAAGCCACAACAGAATCCGGCGCGGCGTCAGATAAAATAAAACTGAAACAAATGATCGACATACCCGTTGAGCCGGCAGGGAATTTTTCTAGAATGAAGCCCTTGTGACCTTGTGAGCCACTCCCAGCACAATCTCGGAACAATTTTCCTATTATCGGAATATGGATTGGCTAAAGTTTATTCATAAACTCACTAACGTATAGAATATTTGCGGGAAGGAATGAAATTGTAAAACTGTGTATTTTATTTAGATTAAATTTATGTTGTCTCATTTAAAGTTTATATTTGTGATATTTGCTTTAAAAAATAATTCTAATTATTTATTGACCTACCGCTATTCAAAAGAACATTAAAATTAACCTTTTTGGATACATCTTCGATGGCCTGTAATGCCCTAAAGAACAGAATCGATATATCTATACCATATTCTAAGAAAAGGTACACTCTCAAAATAGATTTTGTATTTTTATTACTTTGCTATGGCTAAGTTTCAATTGAAATGAAACTAAATATTGAAGGCACGTTAACTTAATATAAGGAACATTTTATTTCCTTCCTTCTCAGGAGGACGCGGGAATTTCTAAGAAGTCTGTACGTCCGAAGCCGCGAGTACAACTTGTATTAAATATTAATTCAATGTACGAGTAGATATTTTATGGAAAAGTGCTGTTTTCCAATAAGTGTTATTCCTTCCGCATATTTTATATGTGTAACAGCGTCGAGTAAAGTTATTTGGATATCTATTTTGATATTTGTAGGAGTATTTATATTTGTAAGTGAAGAATTAAAAGAAAATCACCATAATCTGAGGGTAATCTTTACATTTCATTTTATGCACTGTAAATTACCTATTTTGTAATTTTTTTTCTTATCGATATTTTTAGAGAACATGCCACCGACAGCGCCAATTTAAAAGGTTTTAAAATGTATTGAAATAATTCTTATACGAAATATTGATAGTTTATTTAGATTTTTTTTTCCCGAATAGTTAATTTAAAAATTTGTAGATTTGTAACTACAACAAAATAAGATGTTACCACTGTTGTTTCGATGACATCATAATACCTATATCTACGTAAATTGTCTACAATATAAAGATATCGAGATGATCTCATTAGTACTCCGGTTTCTACAACAAGCACGGAACGCTTGTATGCTCCCAAGTTATTAATTGAGAGTGTTTGAGTCGATGTATTATAGCTGAGAGCAGACTTATTGATTGGTATCTCGCGCAAAGGGCAAGAGTTCAAACCTTGGCGTATACTAATGAGTTTTTAGAAAACTCAATATGTTGTGCCAGTCACTGGAATGGTTAAAAATACATTACAAGCATACAACATAAATATAGGTATAAAGTGTTTACTCGCATGTTCGTCAAAATTTGTATCGGGATTCAGGTATCCGACTTAATTTTGTTTCACGAGACAGCTACCAATTTGTTAACAAGGTGAAAACCTACACATTTCATACAATAAAAAACGAAAAGTACGTTAAAAAGACTAGGTCCAACCACGCGCAATAAACATGTCATTTTCTCTCGTTCAAAAAGTTTATCTAACCTATTCTATATTAGAATAACATCAATAAAATGAAATTACCTCATACAATCCGTTTTTACGATATTTAATAATTTGGAAAGGCGGTACGCGCCCGTATCTTCATTCCAGGCGTCCGCCATTAGTTTATTTAGGACTGGCCGTTCCTCGCCGAGTATTGGGACCGTGATTGGACACGGGAGTGGGCCTATATTTATTGTGTACACAAATCTTTAAGAAAAAGGTAAATACAGGGCCCAGTGGACTTTATTTTCCTTTGAGGCACATTCGATAAAACGGAAACTGTGTTTGCTCGTCGTGTCCAATTTTTGCTGAAATGTATCTCGCTGATTGACTTTGAAGGTTGTTAGGTGATTTGTTTTGCTGAAGACTTGTGAGTTATGCTTCAGTATTTGCTGTTTCTTTGTTATGGTATTGAAATTTTAAAATAATACCCATACTACATGTTCTGTAATCTAGTCCCAGCATTAGATTATTAATAAATATCGTAAAATAATGGAAGTCGTAGTGTCCTCTATAGGTTAAATGATAATAATCACTCAATTGTTAAGAACCGCCATTTTGACAGCCAGAAACCACAATTTGCTTTGAGTTCACGATCCATCATAATCCAATGCGAATCTCCAACTACGTAACAGGAATGTGGAAATTAGTTGAATGTTCGGCAAGCGGGACGACTCAGTTATAAATGTATTAGGAGTAAGTTTATGTAACAAATAGCCAGGTGATATAAGACCAGACAGGATACAGACAGACTGCGGGACGGTTCTGATGCTACAGTTAACTGATTTAAAATTTTGTTTACTTCCTTTACATTAATAAACATATTCCATGCGTATAATTAGGTCAGTATAAAATATCTCGACTGGCGAGGGATAATCGTCTCTCATTTCTTGACAGTTGATACTAACTAGATCCCACTTCGCTTACTATCAGGAGCATTGGGGATCACTTCGTCGTGCACACTGCGCGTATTAAAATACTTAAATAATATTGTGTTCAAGGGATCATTCATGGACGGACATTGGAGAAGCCTCTGCCTAAAATTAAGACATTATAGGTTTATATAAACAACTGTTCTGTTAGTTACGCTTAATTATCATCAGCCATAGGATATCTATTGTTAATCATAGGCCTTTTCCAAAGGTTTACAGACTTATTGAAAACTGTCTGCTTCATAAATCATCTAGCAGACAAGGGTATTTGTCAAATTAATAACAAATTGGATTCCACGGATTTTTTTCCTAGAACTGAAACTTAGTTTCTTCTTTTAACCCCTGATAAAGCCATGCCGAGTACAGCCGAAGTTGTTAACAACATATTCAGTATTCGTTACTCATAATTCATAGTTGTAATTGTTCGCCAACTTGTTCGGCGAATTTTTCGCCGAAAGTCTAAATGAGGCATTAGACTTCTGTGACTAATAAGGCGAGGCGAAGACACCCTTGAAGCATCTGAATGTTTGCCGGCAAACATTCCGATGCTATATGGGTTAAGCGAGAAATTAACGTCAAAGCGAAAGTAAAAAGTTATTAGCGCCTACATATTTAACACGAAAGCTCGATGTTAAAAATTCACTCTCAAGTACAAAACGTAAATATCGTACCTACTTTAGGAAACTGATTAAATCGAGGCGAGAAGTGTTTTCGATTTTTATAAAATATTTTTTAGCTATCAACGGTTCTTACGTTGTATTATATATTATGTTGTATTATTTTTTTATGTTACCTAGTTTTGGATATTTTTATAACATTAAAAATAAAGTGGATTAAATATTTTTATTTAATGATAGCGCTCAACCTAGAGCCTAAAATTTGGAAAGTAAATATTATGTCAATCCGAATTTTTCTACAATATACTTCATAAATATCCATGTTCGATATGACGGTTACTATTTCGGCATACAATTTGAAGGTAAAAATGAATATATACTCATTTTAGTGTTAATAGTCATGTTCTTTACTTTCCACCGTTAACTACCGACGCGACGTAATAAACAAAATACCTTACCTAGCTTTCACTTGTGTATAAGAATACACACACACATAAACATTTTCGACAAAAAATCTTCTGGTATACTCAAGTCCAGAAAAGGAAGGCCACTTCGAATGTCATTAACAGATGACCGAGCTCACAATAACTAACAGTTCTACATAATACCAATCCACTAGCAACTTCCATTATAACATCCATATACATATTTTATTGTTCACTTACACGGAAGACATACGCGGCCTTTTTAAGGCCTCTCCTCCCACATCCCGCTACAAAAACACGTTGCGAGTAACCTGAAGAATAATTTTACGAGCCATTACCGTCCTAATGCGTCAAAGTATTCATAAATCAGATACATAATATAAGGTGGCCATGTGAAAACCCACCGGAGACGTGAAAATACATCGTGCGCCGAAATAGGGTTCGCGACAGCATTTTTTAAAGTGGATATTATAGGTAATATCAGCCTGTCTTTTAGGTAGTATGTTTTTAAGAAATGCGATCGATGATCTACGGTTTGTATGTAGATATATTTGGATATGAGACTCATCAAACTGATCTGAGAATAGAGTACGACGTACACCATATTTTGTCGAAATGTGTGGAGTGGACTTCGACCTTGTTGTCGGCACCGCTGCTCGGGATTTAGTGTTGCCCAAATGCAAGAACAAGACGAGACTTAGCCAGTCTTGGTCTTGGTCTTGCGCCAATACACCTGATCTTGGTCTTGGTCTTGGTCTTGCGCTCCCAGTCTTGGTCTTGGTCTTGGTCTTGCAGCAAGAGTCTTGCAAGTCTTGCAATTACCTATTAGTCTATTACTATTTATTAAAGTTTACTTTAAATCTTAGAAAAACGTATTAGAATTGGAACATTGTGAGCTTGAATTAACATAGCCATAGTAAAGATCAAGCAGATTAATAAATAACTGAAGATTTGATAAGAAATTCGAAAAATCAACTGACCTATATGTCGTTTTCCATGGAAGTAACTGTTTCTTAATAAACATTTATGATTTATAAGCTTACATTTGCTAAAACATGTAAAAAACAAATTAATTACAATAACTTGACTGTATTTTAAAGAACAATACTTATCTGTCTAGAAAGAGATTGAACCTTCAACTTATAAGAAATTTAATAAAAGAGTTTTACGATTTATCATTTATTTGAATAAAAATAAAATACAACACTAATCAACAGCTTTATCATTAGGTTATGATACTTTATATCAATTTTTTGACCAAGAATTAATACAAAGTAACCATCTGGCTGACTCATCACTTAACCTATTTCTATGTTTTCTAATTACTAATGATGCTTTAGAAAATAACCTCTCAGCAGGTACTGAAGTTGCAGGTATTGAGAGAAAATCACGGGCCATTTTCGATAAAATCGGATACTCTGTCTCATGCGTCCTCCACCAATCTAAAATGTCTTCCGAGCTGGCAGTTCTTGGTTTTCTCAGGTACTCCTCCAACTCGGATATTCTTTTATTCGCAATGTTCATGGTATTAGTCGGAATGCGCATAGGTCCAGTTTTTCATATTCTTTGATACAGTTTTTGCGTCTCATAGAATTCCTAAGCGTACCTACCTATACACCGAACTGTTACACCTAACTACTCAGTGAAATAGCGCTAAGTCCTAGCTGCAAGACGCAAGAGTCTTGCAGGCTATGTCTTGTTCTTGCTCAAGTCTTGCACGGTCAGTCTTGGTCTTGGTCTTGCTAAAAATACGCGGTCTTGTTCTTGGTCTTGGTCTTGCAAAAACGCAAGAACAAGACCAAGACTGCAAGACCAAGACTGAATTTGGGCAACACTATCGGGATTTGATAAAAAAAAATTAAAAGTATTAGGCTAAACGTGTAAGCAACGATCAAAGTGGACGTATGGAGTTACATAGTTAATATACCACAAATCTCCTTAAACAAGGATACGAAAAAATACATTGCATATTCTTTCAATGGCTTTAGAAGCTTAACAAGTTGTACTTTTACGTAGGTGAGCAGTAAGAAAGTATTTGTTAAGATTCATAGCCTCAGAGGCTATTATAACTGAAAGTATAACACATTTAAATATTTGGTAAATCATTGACACCATGTCAATGATGTAACTACCAAACATAAATCACGAACACAAATTGTCAAAACAAAGAGCTTGGAAATTTTTTCGTGTACAAGGATTTGCATACGAAGTTAGTAAGTGACGTTTTGCGTTATTCCCTCTATCCGCGTGGGCGGCGCAGATCCGATCAGCCGGTGACGGCTATTAAAATCCCCAGCTCGAACCCCGAGTGAGAATCCGTGTAACCTGGCCCTGCTTTTGTCTTCATTCTAGATTAGATTCAACTAAGCGATGCTGTTGAACTGGTACACTTACAATGGATAAAGATCTAGGTAGAATTATAAAAAAGAAAATTCCTATATTTAAAGGTATTTAAATGATATAGGTAAATCATGTTTGATTAACAGATATACCTAACGTTATGAGTCGGTCCTTGTAACATATTGATACACGTACCTACATATATTTATCAATACTTCTCAGAATATACCTATTACCTATCCAATAGATGTACTAAGGTACCACACGTACCTTGTTCATGTTACAATATACTCGTAATTACTAATTAATTCAATGGAAAATGTATAAACTATTCCGTGGTATTTTTTTTATTATATTTAATTTTAAGAGGAACAAAAATTTTATGTACATGTTAGCGTAAAATTATTTTAAAAAAAGTTTAGATATCAGTTTATTGTTATGTTAAATTTGAGAGCATTTTACTGCAAAACTCTGGCAGTATGTTCACTCTATTAGGGAACCAAGCCACTTCAACCGATCGACGGACTTGCACTCTCGAAAATCTTGTCACGCGTTAAGTAATTAGTTTATAAATTTCTCTCCTCTGCTCGGTTCAAGTGTGTCAGTTTGCCACTCGAAATTTATCCTGCAGTAAGTACTGAGAAGTGATCGCGTAAAACATTTTAGAAAATTTTAATTGCATCAGAATTTAAATCCCTTAATATAAATATGCAAACAGAGTCGAGCTCATATGAAATAGTTTGCCTTTATTTCATTGTTACGAACTTTATCATTATATATTTCTGCTAATAAATTACTTTCAGACCTATGCTAACAATATCATTAAATATATGAATAAAAAATACATCATTTAGCATTGTATTCGTTGATAGGATCCAAACACAATAACGATTACGTATGCTGGCCGCAATGGAATCACTTAATAAAAATAAATTGGAGCCTAGGTATACGAATATTCGTGTGGATCTCGAAGGAGCGTGTCGTTTACGAGGTACGCTATCCCCGCGCCGGACCACAGCATGTGTTTACTGCGGTGCCCGTAAACGCTAGCTTTATAACCTCTACAACTGTCTTCGTAAACGCTCGCGGAGAGCGACTCAAAAGAGGCTCGTAAAAAACAGAACAAGTGCCCGCTATACGACTAATTAATCCTCGTGGAATCGTCTAAGTTCTCCGCCTGCAGTTAGAGGCTTGTCTTATTGTCGACCTTAAATTAAAACAACGATACTTGGGCGTACGTATATTCAATTGATAACAGTCGATAATAAAAGCGAATCTTTAATTCAAAATTTTAATTATAAATCTCGCTTTTGTGACTGTATAAAATTATAGTTTATTTGGACCTGTAAAATGTTATATATTGTTCACATTCCGTCTATATTAACTCTTAGGAAAGCAGTTCTCAACAGAGAACACAGGGCAAGAAACTCTAGTGTTTCTCTTAATTTTATTGGTAGTAATTTTGGTATTGATAGTGATAAAATTTCCGAAATCTTTTCTTTAGTTTATTTTAGTATCTCGAGGTCAAGCTGTTTGTCAGTCAATCAATCGTTCAATACATACTAAGTATTTAATAAATATTCTTAGTATGAATCAAATAGAAACTTTAGGAAAACTTCGTGAGGAAACCTGCATATCTGATAAGTTCTCTATAGGCATTTTGAAGGTGTGTAGTCTAGTCTAACAATCCGCACTAGGCCAGCGTGGTGGACTAAGGCCTAATCCTTCTCAGCAGTAGAGGAGGCCCGTGCCCAACAGTGGGACAGTATATAATACAGGGCTGATATTATTATTTAGATATTTTAGCCCAAAATCTGATTTTGCCTATTCATATTATTTACTCACGGCGTATGTACTATACTATACAAATTGTATACACCTACATGTTTATTTGGACATGATATGTTCCTCAACTACATGATATAATTACGAGCTTAGAGCTGACCTTAATCTGGGATTTCATGTACAGAGCCCGTCATACATTACTGTATCGGTAAGGAATTATTCATTAGTATATCAAACCCGACATAATCAGACTAAAGTTCATTAGGGTAGCGAATTGATTATTTGTTATAAGAGCTTATACGAACGGCGTGTTATGATTTTCCGCGCGTATTTAAGGCTCATGTTACTATTTTATTGTAACAGGCCGGCTTTATTGTGTCGACTGATGATTTTTCCTCAATGGAAACTCTATCTGTACCTCACTTCGCAAACCTTCAGGTGCAGTGAAGCGAGGAAAAAAGGTCCACCTAATTGTTTGTGGTATATTGATCTCTTATTTTTATGTGGATACATTTTATGCAATAAAAATCCGATTTTTTTTAAATCAATGTTTATGGTATATGTTTCAGGTAGTTCGGTTATGAACTGACCTCATATATAATTTTAAACGGTTCTACAAGTATTAATATTGAATATTTGCAATACTGCTTTTCAGGGAGTTTGTAGTCCAAGTTTAATAACAGAATCTTAGATCTTCATCTTGGGTTATCGCTTATGCGTCCCCAGACATTGTAAGTGACGATATAAAGTTTTTCGATATACGCGGTTGCACGCTAAATAAACCCGCTCCAATCTGTCCAAAACTATCTTTATCCCTTCATATTGGGCGGAACGGTGCGAACTATTTGTCCCTTGCCGGCGAACTTTTGTTGAGAAATCGCGTAATGTCTATCGAATCAATATATCTTGAAAATATTTTTCGTTGATTTCATATTTTAGGAAGTAGGTTTTTTGGAGATAGTAGGACGGTTTGATTTATTTTATGTTGTTAACATGTAGATTATAAGTTATTCTAAGCCATAAATGTACAATTTAATTATTAGTTAAGTTTTATTGTTTAATCAATTTAAAAACAATTTGTATTTTCTCTAAAGCAAAGCAGACTTAATTAATCCATTGGTATAAAATAAAGTTCTCTATTAGATGTTTCAAACCATATTACAAACTAGCAAATGCGTTTAAATATTTGTTCGTATCTCGATCACGTCGGAATCGTTAAATATTTACACAAAATAGTGCGGACTAGTTCGTATGTCCAATAAAAAATGCAAAATCTATTTCGTCAAACGAAATAAATTTTCCTTTCATATTATTTTACATAAAGAAACTCACTTTTATTGCCGATGGGGTGGGCAGAGACAAAACTCGTGCACCCATTTTTGCTGTGCGTATTCCATCCCATAATGTGATAAGGGGTGAGCGTGTCGCCATATTACTGAATAGAAAAGCCCAATATCGCTTTGCCCGTCCAGGAGATCGAACCCGAAACCTCAGTACTGCATTTGCACCGTAATACAATTACGCCACCAAGGCGAATTTATTTAATTGACCAAAATATAGGTTATTATCTAGATTTTATAATATGCAATTGTCTCATTCTATAACTATTTCATAGAAATACTACTGATAGAAAGAAGGAATTTTCTAAAAAATACGTAATGATGACAATTATTGTGAAGATTATATTTTGAGAAACGAAATACGTAGTACAATCTTCTTACATAAAGTATCTCAAAATATATTCCATATTATGCTTCATAAATCAATACATATTCAAGACTTAAAACATTTCGCGAAACGTTTCATCTTTGCCAAATAAATTTTAACAAAAGCTAATATAAATGCATTTCAATGGAAAACCTTCACCCGCATAAAGTGACAAATTCCTTCTCTTTCCCAAAGCGCAGTAGGTCAAAGGCATGGCTTGGTTCCAGCTTCCACAAGGTTATGAGATCTCTTGCTCCCAATACCCAATTTGGCGGGCCATCAAACAAAGAAAGTCCAAGGTCGCGTGAGCGCCGGGTCAGAGAAATTATGCAAATCGCTTTTATGGTATTTTCAACGACATTGTGGTGACCTACATAGTATCCAGTATTTAGATGACATTTATAACCGTCGATAAACGGTAAGGTCTTGTTTTTAGAAGTAGTTATGTGACGTTTGTGCTCGTAGGGTATTTTTCTAAAACTTGCACATATTCACTCTTACTTATAAAACTGTTTTAGTGTTAAGAGGTGGTTAGGACCGTCCTGTGTTTGATTTTGTACATTATTCTATATGTAATGGTTAATAATGCGAAAAAGAAACCCTCCTGCGAAAACTGTATTAAAATTGGTTAAAAAATGAGGCAGTAATTCATATTTCAAATATTACTACGTGCCGAAGTGAGCGCGAAGTGGGGATATCGCTTCATCTCTTTTTTCGCCCGCGTCGTAATGCCCGATGACGTCACACGTGGGTATTGCGCCTATTTTCTGTTTCTTGTTACTTACCCCTTCTACCGAAATAGAAAGACTTATAACTTGTTGATTTTTTACCGGATTTAAATAATTCTTTCTGTGTTATAATTTATATAACGTTAATATTTGATAATAATAAAGAATAAAAATGAGTACGGTCCCCTATTGTGCTTAAATCACTGTCAAAAACATCACCGGTTTCCTAATTTGAACCTTACTAAGAGACAAGATGGCGGGTTTTGACTTACAGCTGATCGAGTAAATTTGTGTTTTAACTAAGCATAGTTTTGCGAATTTTTTATAAGTAAGACTGTATGTTAACAAATATTATTTATTTTAATAACCATTTGATAATGTATGGTACCGGTCTAAATATTCTGGTGATATGCTTTATATTCATTAAAATCTAATCAAGCACGCAAAGCAGATAGCGACATTTTAAAACGAATGAAATTGTGTAATCAGCGAACAAAAAATGAATTTTAAAAACGTTATCTAATATTTCGCAATCCCGATAGCCGTCGCGCCGGTACGATCTTCCATTTTTATCCCAATTCCAACATCTAATAATTTAAGGGCGATCAATCAGGTTTACGTTACATTACCCCGCCGCCAATTTTAAACATCGTACACTCGGCGCCGTCGGAAAGTACACCAATTTATTTTTGCCGTCCCAATAAGTATTGAAAACTGAAATTGTGTTAGGAAAATACTCGCCGTGATAGAAACAGAAACGAATAAAAATGTTAGCATACAATTTATGACTAGATACGCTTTTTCACTCCACACGTACTGAAACAATTCCCAGTGTTTACGTGTATGTACAATGTTTCCTAATCAGATTTGGTGTTCGCAACAGAAATTGCCATTTAAATCATGAATGTGAGGGCTTCGCAGGTTCGTAATTGCATCGAATGGGATAACAACGGACAAACAACATTAGTGACGGGCACGGGTGGTACGGTTGACTGGTTTAAGGGAAAAAATTGTAAGAGCTTCCCTATTTTGATTTACCTCAAATTTTATTATCATATACCTACTTAAAGTTAAGTAGTTATTGTCGTGAACAATGCGTGCATAAGTTAAAGTCTTAGACGGAACTACATGTAATTGCCAAAATGTTAAGTCCCGCAGTGTCAACAAAGCTGCGCAACATTCAAAGGAATTTACTTGAACACAACGGCCACAATGCAATGAGAGCTTGTGAAATGCACTGCCTACCGCTTCTAGGCGTGGTATATTCCCTTATCAGATTAAGTGAAGAGTCGAAATTGCCATTTAAATCAGGGGTGCGAGTGATTTTCCGCGGCGCTTAGTGTAATTGGGGCGGGTGCGAGGCCGCCACCTACGAGGTGTCACAGTTCCAATTTCCTGAACACCCCGCGCTCCCCTACGCGTTTGTTATTGGATTTTTTTGCAATATTCCTCATTGCGTAGCCGGGTTGTTGACGTACTTGAATTACTGAGGAGAATGGGACCAACTGGAGCACCCTTCGATCTTCAACGTTTACGTAATAGTGTTTTGTTATAACACGTGCGCTCAAGAGGATGTGTCGATTTTTATAAATTCCTATGTTGCTGTAGAAGTTAATATATTCTTCATTCAGGAGTGAATATAATAGACTCTTATCTTTGAATCAATCCTAATTCTTTCATTTAATCCTTTATTACGAGTAAGTGAATAAGTTGTAAACAATAGTCACAGTCTAATTCAGTACTATATTGTTTCACTAACTTTGCCATTTAGTTTGTCATGATTTATACGCCAGACTGAACGTTGACTATAAAAGATCGCCGGGTTTCGTCGCGTGTCACGATGGCATTTCTGTCGTCTAGATTCTCTGACAACATTGTATTAATTAAGCGTATTTGGAAAAGTGTCATTTGACACGTTTACCACTGGATGATATGCTGCCATTTGCAATTACATGCGTCAGTCAACATTCTAAATAACTGACGTGATTAAGGTAAACTTGGATTACTTTAATGAAATTGTATATTCAAAAATGGATTTAGCAATGACTTTATATTGCTCCAACTTTTAAGTTATTTAAATAATTTTAACGAAAAATATTCTTATCGTCAGCTATATTAACTTAAATTTGAAATGAAATTCAGATTTTCTTTATCTTAATTTTATTATGGCCAATGAAATTATACAGCAGATATAACTAATAACATTTGGTGCGTTTAAAATAAGATAATGATTTAAATATTTAATTTCATCTTAATCCCGAACCAACTTTTAACATACATAAATTAATATAATTTTATACCAAATAAACAAAAGTTAAACAAATTAATACTTTAACATCACGATTTAACGTTTCATTTTGTTTATTTATGGAACGTCGATTGCATCAGGGACTTTTATAAAGGCTTTGAATGTTTTCGTTCCCTATCCTTGACACAAAGAATGCAAAAGAGATGCCTTTTCATTACTTAGTGATGAACAAAACCATTTTATATAACAATATGAAGGATTTAGTGTAACACGTAACAGTAATGGTAGTGTTAGGGGAAATCATAAATCCTTTAAACTCGAGTGAGGGAAGTGGTATTAGGAATCACTCGGCTGTATCGGATATTAGTTGCGTCGGTATTTTGTTTTACACTTCTACAATGTTTATGTATTGTTGATTTAAAAATCGTAGACAATCTTCTTTCAGGGTAGAATTTGTGAAATTAAAGGCTGTACAAACGATACTGCTAACAATAATTCAGCTTGTTTCGCACAAAACGTGTTCGAAACACTCAGCGATACAGAAAAGATATATGATAATTATAAGGTTATCTGATAATTTTGCGAGGATATTAATTATAAGTTCTATGGACATGTAACAAAATATATAGGGTAATGGGATACACCATTACCCTATATATTTTTGTTGTAAGTTTTAAAGGTTTCAAACCGTAGAGTAAGTTATAAAGATGTAAATTAGGCCAGTTTGAACTTTATCACGGGCCTCTTAAGTTTCGCAGTTTGAGATATAAAATTGACGCGCGAGAAATTGAGCGGGCACCCGGCACGTTCCAAAACTATTTGCAGTTTGCCGGCTCTTTATAAATCCACTACATAATAAGAGAACACGACTCGGAGAATTCAAATGACTCGCTTTTGAATGAATACGTAAAGACCGAACAAAGTTTGTAAACAATTTGAATAACTTTTGAATCTTTTTACGACGATGAGAAGTTTGATGTTGCTTCCACGGCTTTTAATAACTTGATCGTGTGACTTAGTATTATTTTCTAATAAGATGTTGGTCGGTAAACTTAGAAATCCTAATTAAGGAGAATACTTATAAGCGCTTGGATATAATTTAATTGCTCATCCATAATAATATATAAAACTGAAGAGATTGTTTGAACGCGCTTTCTCAGAAGCTACTAAAACGCTTTTTTAATGTTTCACTAATAGGAAGCTATATTACTCCAGAGTGCTATAGTCCACTTTTTATCCCAGGAAAATATTTATCCCGGAAAAACTTTTTCACGCAGTCAGAACCGCTGGCAAAAGCTACCCGTATGTAAGATATCATCAATTTTATATCAAATTATTAGGTCGTTTTTTTAAGTTGTTAAATTTTAAAAAGTTGGTCTAGCATTGATCTATATTTCGGAATAAGGAACGATAGACATTTAGATTCTTCATTCTGCAATAAATATTTTCATAGCTTGCAATTGGCAGAAGAATAATTGGGTCAAAAGAACCGATGGCAAGGAAATCTTGGGAGTACCTAGCTTTAAAACTGGAATTGTTTAAGCAAAGTTGACCATTATATAGGTATAAAAATTAGGAAATATCATATGTAATCAGACATCGGCCATTGAGGCATGTTGAAAATACGATGAAATAGATACCTTAATGTTAATACACGCTCTCTGTATTGGAATCGCTAGAATTAACCACTGTTACCTTTCGAGAGGAAACTTGGGCCGCTTTCAGTTCGATTGGTGAAATAAATTATTCAGAGGATACTGGGGACTGGCGACATTATTCATTTGCAAGATTATTGGGTCACGCGCCTTATTGTCCCGTCTCCTTTGACGCGATGCTGAGTGATTACTGCACAATGGACGATATCTTCCTCTTTAATTGACATGTATAATGCAAATTGTATATTTATAGCTATATTATATACAGTTTGGTCATTAATGAAGAGCTTTGTCTGGAGGGATTCGTGTCACTCGCCAGCCACATTATATACCATTTAATGTCTATTTGTATTCATATGAAACTTTTATTACTTATAAAGTACCAAACCTCAGTTCCTAAAGTAAGTTATTCGTAACAATGTACGAAACTCAGAGCTCACGAGACGTGTAAACAAACTGAGGTGATACATTTGCGGGTCGCATAAAAGTTTTGCGTGAAGTATGTTTTAAAGAGCCGCGGTGGTTTATCAGTTTTTCGTTGTACGAGCCAGCTTTAGCACACATATTCTATCAGAATTCCCGCGCGGGTGATCACAGGTGCGGGCGCGCCGCAGCGCTCGCCAATAAATAACCCGACACCACCGTCTGCCGGTTTCATGATCAGCGTAATCTATACAGACGTGATGTAGGTGCCTCTGCTGAATATTTTTGCAACAAATTTCGTTTTTCGTGCGCCGCGGTACGGCCAGCAGGGCGGGATATGACAAATGCCCCATACCTGTATTCATATTCTCGATAGCTCACGTGTATGAATGACTGCTCTTATTGTTATACTTTGCCTGCGAAAGTTATATTTTGGTTTTAACTCTAAAGAAAAATGCATTTTATAGCCAGTTTAATGTTCTGTTTCTTTTCCTTTTATCGGTTGTAAAATACAATAAGAAATGTCGTCAAAATTTCATACATCATAAGAGTTTTGTTTACTATGGTAAAATATGACAACGTAATAAGAAAAACAGTGTTATACGAGAACTCCAGTAAAAATGTAAACAACGAATAATAAAATGTATAGACCGCCCATAAATCTGTTGACATATTTTCGCTTGAATTGTATTCGTGAGATTTTATTCTGAGGTTTTGCATTACTTTGTATATTCTTGTAGAATCTGGAGTGTTGTATTGTGTTACTTTACTTTATTGAAAAAATCGAATTAATAAATTGCATTGTATACTTTTTCTACTAAAGGTAATGCTTACTGTTTTAAAAGTTTGCGAAACCCTCATTCCGATGCAGAAATCCAGTTTTTACTCCTTAATGTTTGATGAACATAGGGCCTCTGCGACGATTGACGTCGGAACTGAATGTAATTTACGAAGCTAAACTAACAATTTTAACTTTACTTTGTTGTGAATTACGTATCGGAAAGTATATTGGTACCTGACGGAAGATTAGCGGCCTTATTCACCTCCATGGTTCGCGTAGTGTCAAAAAAAATCTAATTCTGTGTAAGACTTGCGGCCTAAAAGAATTCCAACCGTTACAATTTCGCAATCAAGAATACAATGTGTATTTATTTATTCATGTTCAAATGAAGAACCTTTTATTTTCCGAGAGTTCGCGATGTTCACGTTAAATCTACTAGTTTTAAATTAATGATATCCATGGTTATTACTAGTAACAAACCCTTTCTTCATATCAAATTAAACATTGTATAATATCTCCGAAAATGTGATTCAATAGTGCAAGTTTTGATTCGAAAATCATATTTTTTTACTGTATTACGCAAAAACTTGGATTTCTTACAATATTTATTCGAATTTGATACCTCATTTTATTTCAGAGAAAGGATGACTAAACACATGAACACATAGAAAATAAATATTGTTAAGGGCGCAAAGTTGTCAATTTTCTACTATAGCATAATATGGAACCAAAAAACACTTTGGACTTGTATTTTTATCGTGAATTTATTTCAACATTTTTCTTTGAAACCCTCCATCATATTTTTGTGACACGCCTATTGCGAACGACACTTTCATAAAAGAATACAATTTGTAGAAAAACGTTAAAAGAAAACCATTTGTAGTGGGGGCTTTGGACCCTTATAGAATTTATATTAAGAAAGTGGGATCGCTTTTGCGACTGCAGACTTCTTACTGACTAGAATTTTAACTTAAACATTCTGAAGGAGGCTCCAATCATTATTTGCGATTAGACAAGCCACAAATCCTTGCCAAAGAACACCGATTCCTGCCTAGGATGATTCGCGAGGCTATTGAAATTAAAAAACACCCAAATTTCAATAGGGAAGATGGTTGGAAGCTTGCACAAGCCTGGGATCCTGTTCTACATTTAATTAAATCGGATCCCAAAAGACCGGCTGCCAGACCTCAAGACACTGTGAGCTCATTCTGCGTAGATCGGACCGTCAACAGATAAAATTTTAAAAGTTGTATATTTGAAAAATGTAGGTAGATATTGTAACTTTGACTTTACGGATGAACAACACCTCAGTCCCCCCCGTGACCATGAAGGCTGCAAAGTCTTCGAAACGTCGGGAGAAAATAATAATATAAAAAACCGCGATAAAATCCGTTTAAATAGTTTTTAGTTTTTATTTCAATATACTATTTCTTATTAGTACTTTATATTTTGCAGTTTAATCAAATTTGTTTATATTTTTCATGAAACGCTTTTATGAAGATTTTGCAATTAAGTGGGCACTCTATGATTCCTCTAGCTAATCATTGTTTTATAAAGTAATTTATAAAACACAATAGAAAAGTGCCAAATGAGAGCCCCCACTTTCCGATAAAACGAACGCTCCTAAAGTTAATCTCACTTTTTCTCGTATTATTACAACAAATATATCTCAAAGGCACACATTGTTGGTGGGCTCAAGATACGTCAATACCGAACATTCCCCGAACTTTCTATTCCCTATTTTGTCACCCCTTTCAGCCCACATATAGCCAAACGTGGATGTTAGAGCGAAATGGAGAATAGTAACACATCGTTAGGGTGTTTTGAGATCTGGCTATGGTGGCCTCCTTGTATTGCAAGGTCGAGATATTTGGAAACGTTCCAAAAACGGAGGTTCCTTATTTATCAAAGATTTGGCTTTTCAACGCAATGTTGGAATTGGATTTTCTTGTAATATGTGGTGAGTTGCTATTGGGTAAGTGGGTCAACAATGTTAGCGTTGCTATCGCGTACACAAAATGATTACGAAACTAAATATATGACAAATGGTTTTTGCTCACGGCCGCATACTTGCACTCTGTGGGGACTATTTTGTACAATTATGATAGTGTTCGCTCTGTATTAACTTTGTTATCTTTCGCAGAAAACATCTGCCTTTCACATTTAGGTTTGCTGGAAAAGAATAATAACATTAATGTATCCTTTTGACAAATTTTTATGATTAGCATCTTTGTAATTAAACTACAATTTCTTGTCTGTTCAATATTTAAACATAATTTTATATTTTTATGAATAAATATATCATAAACTCAGATACCATTATTATAAATGATCTACTTCGTTCGTCTGGTTGAGATAGGCTTGTTCCAGACGCGTCATTAAGCAAGATTCGCGCCACCTCAGTTATTTACACCAAACTGCCTTACGCCTGACGCCTTAATAATCCACTGTTACAGAATGGCAGTCAAGGTGACGGCTCTAACACTAGATTTGGTTAAGTCTAATTTAACGTTGTTGCTCGCTGTTTATCAGTAAGGTTACGTCAAGGCTGTCGCTGTTTGTGCGCATTTCCTACCTACCAATTAATTCATTATGGTGTAGTGAATACTAAAATCTTATTAATATTTACTACGTTAATGAACTATCATAGTTTATGAAGAGGCAGATATGACTGATTAGTGCTCCTAGCTTCTTCGTGCGGTGTCATAAATTGTCGACCCTTTGACATAAGATGCAGGGTGTGAGGGCCAGATAGGCGTGAAAAGAAAGACAGATACATAATCAAACATAAACAATGCAAGTATTTAATAAAAAAATTGCCAGTAGGTAACACAAGTTGTTGATCTAGATGTGATTATTAACGGCAAAAACCGTCTTTTGAAAGGGAACAAAAACTATCAAACTATATAGGACTAAGAAGTTTCCTCCATTCATTTCTATAGTCGGAAAACATTGTTAATGTCAAGATTTAGAATGTTTGGTCAAAGACGCGGTACGTCGCAAACTGAACTGTATTTATTAATCGAATTTCGATACTTGAAGAATTAGCGAGGCCAGAGTTACATTTACTGTTTCAAAAGGATCACGACTGCAAGGCATAAGTTAGGAATAAATAAATTGTCGCAAAACCCGGGGCCCGGGACTTGGCTACAATATGTTTTCATATTGCCCCTTCAGCTACATTAACATGCAGCCCACGCGTTCACCTCAAAAGATTGACTTTAGTGCAAAGTGTCTATAGTATCCCTTAGGGGTACAATTCCCCTTGGGCCGACGCTCGTAAGTTTTCAATTTAAAAGGTTTCCCTTTTATTTTAGCTCCATAAAGATGCTTTTAGATAAAATGTTTACATTGTTAAAGTGCACTCGGTTACGTCATTTTGATTCCAATTGTATTGTGGGACTATTATTGAGTTACATAGTTTTAATAAATGTTCATAAATGTTTATACTTGCGAATATTTTATACATGCGTGCATAATATAAAAAAGATATATTTTTTATTATTTGTAGATTTCCTGCTTGGGAATTTATGCTGTAAAACTTGTGAGGTTTTATTTTCATCCAGATGTTTGGCAACAAATATTTGATTTACCATTAAAAATCTCTTTGCTAATATGAGCATATTGCTTGAGGACCGTTACCAATCATAATAGCGCGGGAATTTAGCGTTGGTCTTTTTGTACTTTCGCCAACCCCTTAGAGAATACAATCATGAGGGAATGAACAGGAATAATGGAAAAAGAAAGTGACGCCGAGGTTGTCAATGTAATTTTATTTTATAAAAAGTAGTCTTTCAGTAATAGGCATTGCATTTGAAAAGTTACAAATATTAACAAACCATTCACATAAAACTAACAACAAACTGTCTGTCGAAACTATTTTGCATTTAAAAAACTGCAATTCACTGTTGGCATGCAGCATGTAAATCAATTTATTCTATACGTGAAATACTCGTGATACGATGGATTTTATGTTTAAATGGCGCATAAAATACTTTCGCACATTTTACAAAACAATTTTATGTAACGTGACACAAAAACCCACTGCCGCACTCATATCTAGTGCGTGAATAGCGTGAATGACTTTAATCTCATCGAAACTATCAGTTTTATTAGGACCTTAATTTAAGTGCAATAAAGGTGATGTTTCCATGTATAAGTGATGCTAAGTTCCAGAATTATCAAACGTAACAAAGCCGCACTTCATTCACTAGTTGACGCCACTCTTGTGTCGCCGACGGCAACGGAATACTAATTTTGGTTCCACAGAAAGGCTGTAACGCGTTATTTCATAACCGAATAGCTAGTTTGTACTTAGAAACTTTAGTTATTCGCGTAAGGGTTATATTTTATGATAATCGAAATGTTACGTTTATATGTCGATGAAGTTATACTCGATTTAGGTTTATTTTATGGTTAAAGATAATAGAAATACTATTTTATAAGTAAGGCATTTCTTATAGTAGGGACCTAGATATTTTTTCGTTCTTATATAAGTCAATATTCGCGTTAGTCCACAATACCAGCACTACATCACTCACCATTGACTCAAAAAAAACTAAAAAAAAATATATCCACATATAAAAATAAATGATATTTAATATTATGTACAATGTTTCACTTTAAGCTGCTTTATGAAGACACTCATGGATAAAATTGATTTTAATTCTACAAGGCCACTGTAATCAGTGTGCCGGACGTAATGTGACGGTTACACCTTAACACGCCTCAAAAATAACTGAAGGCCGAAAATATTCAGTTTTAAAAGTAACTACTTTTAATTCGATATTGGAAGGTTAATTTATAAGGCTATTATATTCCTTTGAGTTATATTTTTGTAATTTAATAATAATTTATGTACACATTATTACCCTTTAAATGAACCATTCAGTCACAATTCTCCCTTGACATTCGGAGCGTTTCCCGCGGCGCGAATAGATTTAGCATAACACTAATGGAAACCACATATCCCAACATCGTCCCATACCGTCCTACGATTTACGCCATTTCTTCTAATAAACACGCAGCTTTGTATCCAAAACACACCTGAGATAACGCGAATGACTCATCAACGTGTTTTAAATTCATCGTTGGCCCGCAAAAAAAAATCCAAACACGCTCACTTGTTACACCGTGACGTAAAGTTTGTAACATTATGCATGACTGCATTAATACGCTCGGAACATTTCAAGGAAAGATTGCGGTATTTTTCTAACTCTTAGAATCACGGAAAGGATGCGGTCAACATTGTAAATTGAGATGAAATCACATCTAGATACGGAATTGCGTGTTGAGGATAAACCTGAATCAGCGGTTTGGGAGAACGCATAAATTAATTAAATCAGTGGTACTTTATTATCTGTTTATTCTCCGAGGGAAAGTGGGATGTAATGTATTATTTTTATTAAGAAATTAGAATCAGACCACTTAAAGTTTTACCTATAAGCCTTTCGCTATCTAGTGCTAGAAGTAGCCGTCTTCTAGCGTATGCCAAATTAAAAAGGCAGCCTGCACCCATCTATGCTAAGGCGACGACGATTCTTGGAGTGTTATGCACTACGTCTATCTAGGCGTAGTCTTTACTACAATATTCGTCTGCTCTACTGCGATATATCCATCTAGACACATACTGCGGTGCTAAGGTCAAAAGCGGTATCTCACAAAAAATTAAAATCTTGATTTTTATGTCGTCAGATACCTTAAAGAAATACCCATCCAATGAACTTACCAAAATAACGGTATCTTGATTAGAACTTGTTAAAAGAGTTTCTCTATCTCAGTTTTACATACAAAACTATATTTACAAAACTTGGATTGTCTCAAAATAAGATTTCCCTGACATACTGCTTTTGCGCTTATCACACCAGCATAGCCGTACATAATTATTCAGTAAGTAAAATATTTAAAGTTCATACCACATTGTTATATTCAAACAAGTATTAAAAGAATGTTTCTATCGACCCTAATTTCCTTAACGCTCTTGTTTTCAATCGGACATCGGTGTGAGGGGCGGCGTGATGGTGTCCTAAATTGTTTCGGAGAATAAATAACGTTCCTTATCTTTACGCTTTCATTCCTGTTTATGTCTTTTTATTTTGACTTTACATTGTAAGCGCGTTCAGCAATATGTCAACGCGGTGCCTTATTTTATAGCGATTTCATCTTTTCTTTTTATTTTTTTGTATAATTTTATGATCCATTTTGTGTTTTACCACCTTGTTCTAAAGGTCAAGAAGCGCCGAATCCCCGTGGATGGGTGAAAGTTAAATTAACTTGTTTCTGGTCATAGTTCAGTAGGACGAATCTCCCAGAGTATACCTGTCGACGAAAATTAACACAAACGTTTGTATAAACAAATGAACTACGTACGCTCAATATATTAATGTTAAATTAGAGGGAACAACGCGCTTGATAATGTGCCGTCGACGGAATAGCAAATAATTATGTTATTGTCTCTCCTCTACCAACAAATCCCTAATACATTTATGTATAGGGTTGGCATCCTAGTTGTCGTGATTTGTACCAGTTTTCACGAGCGTCCAAGGACGCTTTTCCAAAAATACTCAATAAATTTGTAGTCATTCTAATTACTACTTTGAAGCCCTAAACGAATTGAATAGGTTTTTATTTCATCCAAGTCATAATTAAACTTTGAATATAACTGCATAATATATCAAATCAATCATATCATCACTTTTCAGCGTTTGGTTAACGAAGATCTTTTATATTTAGATAGAAAAGTATTAAACGGAAAGTAAAAATAAAAAATAGGTAAAGGAGACAGCAAGAGGAGAAATGTTCCGATAGATATCTGAAAAGCTCAATGAATAAACAACAGATGTTTATGTCACTTACCCTCTTGGGGATCCTTGCTCCTGCAGGGTCCGCGCATGGCGGGAATTTATAAATAATCAATTTCACTGACAGTGCTTCTGTTTATGACAATTTATTGACAGTATATGCGACCATATTGAGTTATTTTATTTACTAAAGATGATAAGATAAAAAAAAATATAATTTTCTAAGACAAAAATCTTTTAATAGTGTTTAAATCATAATATGGAACAATATTTAGAAATCTGTATTCAATTAAAATCGAGTCAGATGTCATTTCACATCTACATACAAACTGTCAAAAAGATTGTTATATATACATGCTTATATCCACATGATATAGGTCTTTTAAAAATAGGTATTAATTAAAAACCAACTGCCCTATGGCTGCCAATTATTTTTTAAACAACCCTTAAGTTTAATTGGATTAAAGTGTAGTGTTCTGCGCAGGGTTGCGAGGAGGCTGATAAAAAAGCCGGGATACATGCTATTCATCGCTCAGCCACTTGCACTGCGAGTGTTGATTGTTCGGCCGGCCCTATGTTAGAAATTCTAGAATGCACACACACAAATTCAAAACCGCGCGCGGCGGCCATGTTTGCGAAGTTAGTTTTAAATTTCGAATATGATTCTAATTAGTTTTGCGGAGGTTCATTATAATTTATGCTTTATGTATGTTATAATTCTAGTAATATAGGATTTCATTATAACCTACATGTAGTGGCCTGTGGTGATGAAATGTTTTTAAGACTACACCCAAAAAAAGTGAAATACGTTCTAATCTTTATAAAAACATTAAGATCATCTAAAGGTCAGGTTTAAGACTTTAAGTTGCTAAAGTAATTTTAATTATACACAATATTACCTACTAAGATTGTACCAAACAAGGTTAACCATGACAAACAAAAAATCGGCGAGATTAAATCTATAAAACACTAAATAATAGCTAAAACAATGGCATTATATTTGTTCGTTATTCCTTAAACATTACGTCACCTACCTTCCACTCCAAATATGTATTGAAGGAGTCAATATCAGTATCCACTGCAGAATTGTATTTTGCTTATAAAATCGCTGAATCCGCAACCGAACACTATGCAATGCAGGAATGAGGAAGCAAACTATCGAATCCCTAAAGCCATCCTGTCGATTCCAGGAATGCAATCTAATTCCGTGTAGGAATTTTTAGTCTATCAACACTGAAAGTTGCGGGCCTTGTTGATAAATCATGTACATTGTATAAAGATGCGCTATGAAGTGATACAACATAATTGATAATTATTAAAGAGGTCATTCGATTTATTATAAATTATTCAAGCTGCTATGGAATTAAATATAATTACATAAGTTGATATAATAAGGGCTACATACACTAAAGAAACATAAACAGACTTATGAATTTCGCCTAAGCATTAAGGGTATCGGCGAAATGACGATTTATTGATAATGACTAAATTGATAAATTTGATTTAAATTATTTTTCGTATTGACGCTTGTAAGGTAATGATATAAGCGACAATCAACTTTTGAGTAAACGTATTTGAGGGTTTCATTTTAATAAAATATCATAACAATTAAACTATTTCCTTTATAAAAATAAAGTTTAAAAATAAACATTGACCTAGAGATACAAAACCTAAATCAACGCCGAAAAGTCTGGCTTTTCCAAATATGTACATAACTCATTACCGGTATATCTGTCGCTTATATAATATGGTTGCATTTCAAGCATCGATAAAACAGCTCATTCAAAGAGTTCTTTCTTCTAGTGTTGCCCAAATGCAAGAACAAGACGAGACTTAGCCAGTCTTGGTCTTGGTCTTGCGCCAATACACCTGATCTTGGTCTTGGTCTTGGTCTTGCGCTCCCAGTCTTGGTCTTGGTCTTGGTCTTGCAGCAAGAGTCTTGCAAGTCTTGCAATTACCTATTAGTCTATTACTATTTATTAAAGTTTACTTTAAATCTTAGAAAAACGTATTAGAATTGGAACATTGTGAGCTTGAATTAACATAGCCATAGTAAAGATCAAGCAGATTAATAAATAACTGAAGATTTGATAAGAAATTCGAAAAATCAACTGACCTATATGTCGTTTTCCATGGAAGTAACTGTTTCTTAATAAACATTTATGATTTATAAGCTTACATTTGCTAAAACATGTAAAAAAACAAATTAATTACAATAACTTGACTGTATTTTAAAGAACAATACTTATCTGTCTAGAAAGAGATTGAACCTTCAACTTATAAGAAATTTAATAAAAGAGTTTTACGATTTATCATTTATTTGAATAAAAATAAAATACAACACTAATCAACAGCTTTATCATTAGGTTATGATACTTTATATCAATTTTTTTGACCAAGAATTAATACAAAGTAACCATCTGGCTGACTCATCACTTAACCTATTTCTATGTTTTCTAATTACTAATGATGCTTTAGATTGATTGATTGATTGATTGATTGATTGATTGGGATCTGATGGGGATTTCCCAATTGGGCCCCATTTGGGATTTCCCAATGGGGGCCCATTTGGGATTTCCCAATGGGGGCCCAAGAGGGCTTTGCGTGACATCCCAAAGTGGGCCCCAAGAGGGGCCCCATTGGTCGCA